>NC_137040.1:19303439-19569681 GCF_032717465.1 Coenobita brevimanus | reverse complement strand
GGATGTTTCCTGGTATTGTAAGTCTTGTCACACCTGTCAAGTTGTGGGGAAGTGTAATCAGACCGAAAAGGTTGCACCTCTAGTTCCCATTCCTCCTTTTGAGGCGCCTTTCACCCGTGTGTTGGTGGATATTGTGGGCCCTCTTCCTAAGACTTCTTCAGGATTTTCTTATGTGTTGACCCTGATTGATATGGCTACTCGTTATCCTGAAGCCATTCCACTTAGAAACATCTCAGCAAAGAACGTGGTTAAGGAAATGCTGGGGTTCTTCACAAAGTTTGGTCTGCCTAAGGAGGTACAGTCCGACCGGGAAGTAATTTCATGTCAAACGTTTTCAAGCAGTCTCTGAAAGAGTTGGGCATCACCCAGATCACGTCTTCAGCTTACCATCCCCAGACCCAAGGAGCGTTGGAGAGATATCATCAAACACTCAAATCGATGCTCAAGAAATACTGTTTGGAACATCAGAAAGACTGGGATAAAGGTCTTCCATTCGTTGTGTTTGCTGCAAGAGAATCTCCAAATGAATCACTGGGCTTCTCACCTTTTGAACTACTGTTTGGCCATGAAGTAAGAGGACCCCTTAAGTTACTCAAGGAATGCTGGCTGTCGGAGGAAGATGACGTCAACCTGCTGGAGTATGTGATGAAGTTCAAAGAACGGCTGTCCACTGCTTTACAGCTGGCGAGAGAGAATTTAGGAGCTGCTCAGGAGAAGATGAAGACTTGGTATGATAAGAAGTCCAGGTTACGCCACTTTCAGCCAGGAGATCAGGTTTTGATTCTGCTACCAGTTCATGGGCAACCTCTTCAAGCCAAGTTTAGTGGTCCCTATTTCGTGGAGAAGAAACTCAGTGATGTCAGCTATGTCATCGCCACACCAGATCGTAGAAAGAGCAAGCAACTATGTCACATCAACATGCTAAAGTTATATCACAGGCGGGACGAAAATAATCCAGTCTGCACTGTAGCTGTTCCACCCGAGTCTGCAAGTGAAGCTCTCCCATGCAGTATGAGCCTGAGTGATAGTTTGAGGAAGAATCCTGATATCATGAATGATCTCCAGACTAAGCTTTCTCATCTACCTCCCAAGGAAAGGCAGGAGTTTTCGGCATTACTGCAGGAGTACCCGCAAGTGTTCCGTGCCACTCCAGGAAGAACCACTGTGTTGATGCATGATGTCGATGTTGGAGACGCAAAGCCAATTAAACTGCCTCCTTACCGTGTGAACCCAGTGAAAGTTCCTCTCATCCAGAAGGAGCTTGGCTACCTGTTGGACCACAAGATGATTGAGCCCTGTCAGAGCGAGTGGAGTTCTCCTGTCACTCTGGTCCCTAAGCCAGGTGGGTCACAGAGGCTTTGCATCGACTACAGACGTGTTAATCAGATAACTAAAACAGACACTTACCCTCTCCCTCGTGTGGAAGATTGCATAGACAAGATCGGAAAGGCTAGGTACATAAGTAAGTTTGATTTGTTAAAGGGATACTGGCAAGTACCTATGACTGAACGTGCTAGGGAGATCTCATGTTTTGTAACACTAGGAAAGGCTTTTGCATGTTCTGTAATGCCGTATGGTATGAAGAATGCACCAGCCACATTTCAGAAGCTCATGAATGTTGTAACAGAGGGTTTGGCAGGGTGTGTTGTTTATATTGATGATGTATTAATCTTCAGTGACAACTGGAAAGATCACCTATGCCATGTCAGTAAATTTCTTGACCGTTTAGTTCATGCTAATCTTGTAGCTAATTTATCAAAGTGTGAGTTTGGTCAAGCTAAAGTTCAGTACCTTGGGTATGTAATTGGTGATGGACATGTTGCACCACCAGGAGCTAAGGTTCAGGTTATAAGTGATCTTCCCAGACCTAAAAGTAGGAAAGAGCTACAAAGATTTTTGGGAATGGTAGGTTATTACAGGAGATTTGTTCTTAACTTTTCTATTCTTGTATCACCACTTACAGACCTACTGAAAAAGGGAGTTGAATTTGTCTGGACCGATAACTGTGAATCCTCTTTCAACAAACTTAAAGCTATTCTATTAAGTCAGCCAGTGCTCGCTACTCCAAATTTTGCTAAGCCTTTTAAGATGGCTGTTGATGCAAGTGATACAGGAGCTGGGGCTGTTTTGCTGCAAGAGGATGATCAGGGTATTGAACATCCTGTATCTTATTACAGTAAGAAGTTCACTCTACCTCAAAAGAACTACTCCACTATTGAGAAAGAGCTTTTGGCCTTGATTTTGGGTTTACAGCAGTTTTCATTTTATTTGTGTTCTGGTTTTGACCCCATAGTCATTTATACCGATCACAACCCACTGAAATTCCTTAGTAAGTTTAAAGATAAAAATCAGAGATTGACAAGATGGAGTCTACTTCTTCAGGAGTATTCATTAGACATACAACATGTCAAGGGGAAAGAAAATGTTATTGCAGATTGCTTATCTAGACTTTAGACAGATTGTTTTAGAGTAATAAGAAATTTCCTTTGTAAATTTCTTTTTCTTTGTGGGGAGGTGTTACATAGCCTATGATTTCATCATCCTTTGTGTAATTTTAACGCACAGTTGCTGCATGTTTGATCACGAGCGTGTTCTGCCTCAGTCCCCCCCTTCTACCGTTATAGTAGAGTAAGTCGTCCTTTCTGTTATTCAGTGCGGGATTGTCGATCGTTTGTCCCCATCGCTTCATTTGCGCGTCCCTCTTACAAGTTGTATCAGGCTCTGCTGGCTCCTATATAATGAGCTCAGTCTCTGCATCATTGCCACTTAGATCTGCTCCTCATTTTGTTCACATCTCTGTCCTCCCCTGTACAGATATTATTATTGTGAGTGCTCAAGAAGTCTCCAACCATCTAGCAGCTGTGTGCAATTTGAGTATAACTGTTGTTGCATTTTTTCTTGTACTGTATAGCATAAGTTTAATTTGTAGGCCTAGTGAAGTTTTTGTAATTCGTGTGGGGTTCTTTGTCAGTTATTTTTGATAATAGTTTGTATCTGTAATTATTTATCTGGCATTCACTGAGTATTATCTGGTATCTCATTTTATCAGGGCTGACTTAGATAAATTTACTCTTTCTAATTTCGTGTTAATAGAGGCTATTGCAGTTAACCATATATTTAACCTGTTTATTTGCCATTACATTATCCTTATGAGTCCTGAATGTTTTGTTGTTAGTTTGAGCATTAAACTTTAACTTGTAATTTTACCTAACTCTTTTGTTTTGAACCTGGAACTTTACGGGACAGTAGTGATTTTTAGCATTCTCACTTAAAGTGTACATTATCTTTCTCTGTTCCGTAACAATATATATATATATATATATATATATATATATATATATATATATATATATATATATATATATTGTTACGTAACAGAGAGAGATAATGAACACTTCAAGTGAGAATACTAAAATCACTACTGTCCCGCAAAGTTCCAGGTTCAAAACAAAAGAGTTAGGTAAAATTACAAGTTAAAGTTTAATGCTCAAACTAACAACTAAACATTCAGGACTCATAAGGATAATGTAATGGCAAAAAACAGGTTAAATATATGGTTAACTGCAATAACCTCTATTAACACGAAATTAGCAAGAGTAAATTTATCTAAGTCAGCCCTGATAAAATGAGAAAACCGGATAATGCTCAGTTAATGCAAGATATATTATTACAGATACAAAATATTATTACTACTGGCTGACAGTAAAACTTTACACTAATCACAAAAACGTCACCAGGCCCACGAACCAACACCTTATGCTATACAGTACAAGAAAAAAATGTAATAACATTTATACTCAAATTACACAGCTGCTAGATGGTTGGAGACTTCCTGAGCACTCACAAAAATAATAACAACTGTACAGGGGAGGACAGAGATGTGAACAAAATGAGGAGTAGATCTAAGTGGCAATTAATGCAGAGACTGAGCTCATTATATAGGGGCCGGCAGAGCTTGATACAACTTGTATGAAGGATGCGCAAATGAAGCCATAGGGGACAAAGAGTTGACACCCGCTCTGAACAACAGAAAGAACGACTTACTCTACTATAAGGGAGGAGAAGGGGGGAGTGAGGTAGAACACGGAAACTTGGTCACTATGGAAGCCACGAGGCGAATCGTGATCAAACATGCAGCATACTGTATGTTAGAATTATACAAAGGATGATGAAATCATAGGTTATGGAACACCTCCGTACAAAAAAAAAAGAAATTTACAAAGGAAATTTCTTATTACTCTAAAACAATCTGTCTAAAGTCTAGATAAGCAATCTGCAATAACATTTTCTTTCCCCTTGACATGTTGTATGTCTAATGAATACTCCTGAAGAAGTAGACTCCATCTTGTCAATCTCTGATTTTTATCTTTAAACTTACTAAGGAATTTCAGTGGGTTATGATAGGTATAAATGACTATGGGGTCAAAACCAGAACACAAATAAAATGAAAAATGCTGTAAACCCAAAATCAAGGCCAAAAACTCTTTCTCAATAGCTGAGTAGTTCTTTTGAGGTGGAGTGAACTTCTTACTGTAATAAGATACAGGGTGTTCAATACCCTGATCATCCTCTTGCAGCAAAACAGCCCCAGCTCCTGTATCACTTGCATCAACAGCCATCTTAAAAGGCTTAGCAAAATTTGGAGTAGCGAGCTCTGGCTGACTTAATAGGATAGCTTTAAGTTTGCTGAAAGAGGATTCACAGTTATCGGTCCAGACAAATTCAACTCCCTTTTTCAGTAGGTCTGTAAGTGGTGATAGAAGAACTGAAAAGTTAAGAACAAATCTCCTGTAATAACCTACCATTCCCAAAAATCTTTGTTGCTCTTTCCTACTTTTAGGTCTGGGAAGATCACTTATAACTTGAACCTTAGCTCCTGGTGGTGCAACATGTCCATCACCAATAACGTACCCAAGGTACTGAACTTTAGCTTGACCAAACTCACACTTTGATAAATTAGCTACAAGATTAGCCTGAACCAAACGCTCAAGAAATTTACTGACATGGCATAGGTGATCTTTCCAGTTGTCACTGAAGATTAATACATCATCAATATAAACAACACACCCTGCCAAACCCTCTGTTACAACATTCATGAGCTTCTGAAAAGTGGCTGGTGCATTCTTCATACCATATGGCATTACTGAACATGCAAAAGTCTTTCCTAGTGTTACAAAACATGAGATCTCCCTAGCACGTTCAGTCATAGGTACTTGCCAGTATCCCTTTAACAAATCAAACTTACTTATGTACCTAGCCTTTCCGATCTTGTATATACAATCTTCTACGCGAGGGAGAGGGTAAGTGTCTGTTTTGGTTAAATGATTAACACGTCTGTAGTCGATGCAAAGCCGCTGTGACCCACCTGGCTTAGGGACTAGAGTGACAGGAGAACTCCACTCGCTCTGACAGGGCTCAATCATCTTGTGGTCCAACAGGTAGCCAAGCTCCTTCTGGATGAGAGGAACTTTCACTGGGTTCACATGGTAAGGAGGCAGTTTAATTGGCTTTGCGTCTCCAACATCGACATCATGCATCAACACAGTGGTTCTTCCTGGAGTGGCACGGAACACTTGCGGGTACTCCTGCAGTAATCCCGAAAACTCCTGCCTTTCCCCGGGAGCTAGATGAGAAAGCTTAGTCTGGAGATCATTCATGATATCAGGATTCTTCCCCAAACTATCACTCAGGCTCATACTGCATGGGAGAATTTCACTTGCAGATTCGGGTGGAACAGCTACAGTGCAGACTGGGTTATTTTCGTCCCGCCTGTGATATAAATTTAGCATGTTGATGTGACAAAGTTGCTTGTTCTTTCTACGATCTGGTGTGGCGATGACATAGTTGACATCACTGAGTTTCTTCTCCACGAAATAAGGACCACTAAACTTGGCTTGAAGAGGTTGCCCATGCACCGGTAGCAGAATCAAAACCTGATCTCCTGGCTGAAAGTGGCGTAACCTGGACTTCTTATCATACCAAGTCTTCATCTTCTCCTGAGCAGCTCCTAAATTCTCTCTCGCCAGCTGTAAAGCAGTGGACAGCCGTTCTTTGAACTTCATCACATACTCCAGCAGGTTGACGTCATCTTCCTCCGACAGCCAGCATTCCTCGAGTAGCTTAAGGGGTCCTCTTACTTCATGGCCAAACAGTAGTTCAAAGGGTGAGAAGCCCAGTGATTCATTTGGAGATTCTCTTGCGGCAAATACAACGAATGGAAGACCTTTATCCCAGTCTTTCTGATGTTCCAAACAGTATTTCCTGATCGTCGATTTGAGTGTTTGATGATATCTCTCCAACGCTTCTTGGGTCTGGGGATGGTAAGCTGAAGACGTGATCTAGGTGATGCCCAACTCTTTCAGAGACTGCTTGAAAACATTTGACATGAAATTACTTCCCCGGTCTTACTGTACCTCCTTGGGCAGACCAAAGTTTGTGAAGAACTCTAGCATTTCCTTAACCACGTTCTTTGCTGAGATATTTCCAAGTGGAATGGCTTCAGGATAACGAGTAGCCATATCAATCAGGGTCAACACATAAGAAAATCCTGAAGAAGTCTTAGGAAGAGGGCCCACAATATCCACCAACACACGGGTGAATGGCGCCTCAAAAGGAGGAATGGGAACTAGAGGTGCAAACTTTCCGGTCTGATTACACTTCCCCACAACTTGACAGGTGTGACAAGACTTACAATACTAGGAAGCATCTCTGAAGATACCTGGCCGGTAGAAGTGTTTCAAAATGCGTGCCACAATCTTCCTCACTCCAAGGTGTCCTGCCAAACTGGAATCATGAGCCACTCTAATGATATCCTGCCTACAAACACGAGGGATAACAACTTGATGTACAACCTCCCATTCACAGTCGGCTGATGCTGTTGGGGGTCTCCACTTCCTCATAAGTACTTCTGACTTTATATAATAACAAGTAGAAGCACCAGCTGACTCTTCCTCACTGCAAGCAGAGTTAGCTAGACCTTTCAACTCAGGGTCAGCAACCTGCAACTCAACCAACTCTTGACGAGACAAATTATCAACACTACGGGGTACTGCCTCATCTGGTGAGTGGTCCAAATTAGCAAGAAAAGTGTCAGCTAGGATAACATTATCATCATCATTATCCTCTAAATCACCAGTAACTTTAGACTTAGCCCTAGTGACAGCACATGCAGAGAACACATCAGGGACATCACAATCCTGGGTCGCAGTCACTGGTTCACTAGAGAACTGAGGAGCTGGACACACTTGACTTCCACCAATATCATTTCCAAGTAAGAAAGTTACACCTGACATTGGGAGTGTCTCAACCAACCCAACCATAACAGAACCATTAACAAAATCAGACTCTAAATTCACTCTGCACAGAGGGACAGAGAAGTAATTATTCCCTACACCTTGTAAGATTACAGTTTCATCAGAGGAATTAACATTAGAGCCTAGAAAACTGGTCAGCATAAGGGATTGGCAAGCACCTGTATCACGATATATTTTAACTGATTTCCTGTTATTACTGTCCAGAGGACTGACAAAACCATCAGACAGGAAATTAGCACATGAACTCTTGAGAGTGTCACCCACGTTACTGCTCAAAAGAGGAGCTTCATCATGAGGATTTAATTTACCCCTCAAAGCAGGTTCAGTTAACTCGGTTAAACAATTCTGGGAACTCTCAAGGGTGGACACTAGACCAATTGACTGAATATTTAAAGACTCCTTTTTGTTCACATTACGCTGTCTCCTGAAACATTTCTCCGTAGTATGACCAAGCTTACTATAATAAGTACATTTACTTTTCTGAAATCTAGAGGTGGAGCTGGTATTTACTTCCTGAGAAACATCATCTTTATTCTCCTTCCTGTTACCTGTACTCTGAGTAGAGGCAACGTACTTACTCTCAGGTTTCTTTTTTTCTTTAGAATATCTCTTGTGAGTGAGAACATATTCATCAGCTAAAACTGCTGCATCAGACAAATTATCTATTCTTTTCTCATCAAGATATAGGCTTACATCTTTATTAATACACCTTTTGAAGTCCTCCAGCAAAATCATCTGCTTAAATTTACCAAAATCAGAATCCACATTCTTAGAATTTAACCACTGCTCTAACTGATCTTCTTTGATTTTTGCATCCTCAACATGGGATTGCTTATCTTGCTTATAAGTTGTCCTAAATTTTACTCTATAGGCTTCAGGAACAAGCTCATAGGCCTTAAGAATCAAGCTCTTAACTACATTATAATTATCAGATTGATCCTGAAGCAAAGATGCATAAGTTACTTGAGCTTTACCGGTGAGAACAGTTTGAAGGAGTACTGGCCAATGCTTTTTGGGCCAATTAAAACCTGTAGCTACCCTCTCAAACAACTGAAAATACTTTGCCAAATCAGATTCATAAACGGAGGGACAAGTTTAACATTTTTAGCCACATTGAAATCATCAGAGCTAGATGATCCAGTTCCACTTTGTTTCATGCGATACTCATGGTCTGCCTGAATCCTAGCAAGTTCAACTTGTGCCTGAAACTCAGCCTCCTTAGCATTTGCCTGAAACTCAGCCTCCTTAGCACGGGCCTGAAACTCAGCCTCCTTAGCACGAGCCTCCTGCAGGGCTAGCTGTAACTTAGCTATTTCAATCTGCGCTTGCTCATCTGAAGGAGTTCCATTAAACAAGCTTTTATTAATCATGCCAACAATTTGATCTTTAGAATGATGAGAGTGAACAGCAATTCCCAATTGTTGAGCAACAAGCTTAAGTTCATTCTTTGTTCTGTTTTTTACATCACACACTGTTTGCACATTTGACAAAAAATCTTTGGCTTCATCAAGCGTAGTAATAGTAGACATCATGAATAAATCACAGTCACAAAATATCAAGCAATATCCTTATGATAATATCTTGAATATCCTGATAAGAGGTCGCCAAATTTATGTTACGGAACAGAGGGAGATAATGAACACTTCAAGTGAGAATACTAAAATCACTACTGTCCCGCAAAGTTCCAGGTTCAAAACAAAAGAGTTAGGTAAAATTACAAGTTAAAGTTTAATGCTCAAACTAACAACTAAACATTAAGGACTCATAAGGATTATGTAATGGCAAAAAACAGTTTAAATATATGGTTAACTGCAATAGCCTCTATTAACACGAAATTAGCAAGAGTAAATTTATCTAAGTCAGCCCTGATAAAATGAGAAAACCGGATAATGCTCAGTTAATGCAAGATATATTATTACAGATACAAAATATTATTACTACTGGCTGACAGTAAAACTTTACACTAATCACAAAAACCTCACCAGACCCACGAACCAACACCTTATGCTATGCAGTACAAGAAAAAAATGTAATAACACTTATACTCAAATTACACAGCTGCTAGATGGTTGGAGACTTCCTGAGCACTCACAAAAATAATAACAACTGCACAGGGGAGGACAGAGATGTGAACAAAATGAGGAGTAGATCTAAGTGGCAATTAATGCAGAGACTGAGCTCATTATATAGGGGCCGGCAGAGCTTGATACAACCTGTAAGAAGGACGCGCAAATGAAGCCATAGGGGACAAAGAGTTGACACTCCCGCTCTGAACAACAGAAAGAACGACTTACTCTACTATAAGGGGGAGAAGGGGGGAGTGAGGTAGAACACGCAAGCCTGGTCACTATGGAAGCCACGAGGCGAATTGTGATCAAACATGCAGTATACTGTACGTTAGAATTATACAAAGGATAATGAAATCATAGGCTATGTAACAATATATATATATATATATATATATATATAGATAGATAGATAGAGACAGACAGATTATATATATAATCAATCTATATCTATATGTATATATATATATATATATATATATATATATAGATAGATAGATACAGGTATATATATAGATATATATAGATATATATGCATGTATGTATTCACACACACACACATTATATATACATCTGTATCTATGCATCTGTATCTAATCTGTCTGTCTGTCTATTTCTGTACCTATCTATCTCTGTCTCTATCTATCTGTCTATTTTACTATCTATCTATGTATCTATCTATATATATATCTATATGTATGTATCTCTCTCTCTCTTTCTCTCTCTCTCTCTCCTGTATGTATAAAGCGAATGCGAGAACTTGGATGAGCAACATCTTTTAGGTCTTATTTGACTCACGTTTCAATAACACTTTTACTCTCATTCGGGTTTGAAATAAGATCATTTAGTAAGAAGCGGTGCCAAGGCACAGCAAACCCGTCCCCGGCAGTCATTTTAGTGCTGACGTATAAAGACAACAGGATATCGAGCCAAAGATGTCACACATCAAATTTGGAGTAAATCGGGTGAAAATTGACGATTTTATGCCCATTTGAAATTTAGGCTCGACCCATGTGACACTGATCCCCCTACTGCTAACTAAGGGGTGACCCTCTGATTTAATGAGATGTTATAGGATGGAGATTTGAAAGCTGCACCTGTAGGCTTTGGTTTCATGTCGATATGACGAATTTGAAAGGAGTTATGGCGAAAAAACGATTTTTTTTAACAAACATTTCTTGGGTCTACAGCCTGGGCCTTGGCCTAGTTTCGCCCCGAATTTAATCAGGTGATCTGAAGGTCATAGCCCTTCATCCCTGTAATTTTATTCAAAATTACACCAGTAGTTTTTGCGTAAAGTTGTTAACAGGCAGACAGAGACAGGCAAACAAACAAACAGACAAACCGAGTGAAAACAATACCCGTCCCCGAGTCCCTCCGGGGTAGAGACGAATAACAAAACGTATGATATTTATTCCTTTTATTTATTGTTCTTTTTATTTTTTAATATTTTTTAATTTTAATTTTTTAATAACCAGTACCCTCCTGTGGCAGACAGCACCTCAACAAGGTCTGGCAGAGTCCTTCCCACGGCGAAGTGCAGGGAAATATGAGGAGGTCTGTCTCCTGAATGGATGCCGCAGTTGCACCACACAAGTAATAATAATAAATCAAAGACGTCATTGTCCTGAAGTGGCAAATTAACCTCTGTCCCTTCACATATCAATATTAAGGAGGCATTCATTAAGAATCTTAACAAATATTTAAGGTAAATATGTCACCATACCAGTCAATTAATGGCAAGTAAAATTGTGTATAGTCATATTGTACGCTTAAATATTCAGTTTGTGTGTGTGTGTGTGTGTGTGTGTGTGTGTGTGTGTGTGTGTGTGTGTGTGTGTGTGTGTGTGTGTGTGTGTGTGGCCTTTGTATGAGCGAAGCATGAGGTATAAACAAGCAAACATATACACAATTTAAAGCTCAAGAGTTTTTAAGGATCTAGGCTTTGGGTTACACTGAATAGGCCTGTCTTTTTTCTGAGCTGGAAGGTAATAAGTGAATAACAAACAACAAGCAAGAGCACTCACAGAGTGCAACACCCGCGCCTTATAAATGGACTGTAAGGGCAAATTGTTTGACATTGTACTGTAACCTTGCCAGTCCTCTACAGGGCAAAAGCCACTCTCATTTTACTTTACCCTATCTGCAGGTTGGAAAAAGAAGCGGGATGATGATGATGATGATGATGATGATGATGATGATGATGATGATACTACCAGACAAACTGTATCCAGCTTAGGAGTGACTTCGAACTGGAGGGACAAGATATAGACATCGTTTACCTTTCACTACAAGAAGTCTTCCCCAAAGTAAAATAATCCCTGGGAGACAGAAAACTACTTACCTGTAGTTAAATATGTCCCCTGAATGAAGGGGTTAATATAGGCTGCAGTATTATCTGGCTCATCCTGCTCTTGACCTCTCCCCTAAACTTACGGTTATAGTCTGGTGGCGGCAGGATGAAATTTTGATAAGTGCTGTCGTAGTGAAGGTGTTAAGAGAGGTGGTAAAAGTGCCGCTGCCTGCTTTTGTTATGAGGTGTGCTTCTCGAGGGAACTGACAAAGGATGGAACTGGTTGGAAGAATCTTGTACGGAGCAATGTACCGGTATGACAAGCGTGTCGCACCATTCTCCCACTTTTTTTTTTTTTTTTTTCTTGTGTTGACATTCGTTGGACTGACTGTCTGGTAGGTTATTATGAAGCTACGTGTGGACAGCTGTCCGTACCAGGTTGAGCCAAGATTCTGAGGGTGGAGTGGTGAATGAATGGATGTGTGGCTCTTATAACTGAAAATGCTATTGATCAATTATCCCACTGTCGTATTTTCCCCATTTTCTTGATCTGTGTACCCTGCCTCACCTCATCTTTACTCTGTATGTGGGAAACAGAGGTGGGATGATGATGATGATGATGATGGAGGTGATGGTGATGGTAAATGCTGATATTAGCTGATCTACGATGACGCCTTCTTCGCACTCCACACCTGGCTCGAGGAGTGGGCAAGGCACAACGTTTTTCCAGACAAAGGAGAGGGAGGTTCTAGGCTAAAGCTTCGTCATAGCAACTGGGGCGTTTATAATGAAGCCGACTGTATTCAATGTTCCTGCTCAGGTTTCACAGCGTCCACCTGCCGTGAAGTGGGACTGCATGCAGTTGCACTGTGCTTGTTTAATTTTAATCAGATTACTGTGAGATGAGTTTCGTCAAATAGTGAAAAAGTAAGTTAAGTCTATTTCTGACACCTGCAGTATGAATATCTTAATTGAATATAATAGTCTATGAATAGAAAGAAAATCAAACTCCTCGTGGAGGGGTAGGTCCACTGCCTTTCATGTGACAAGTTACTTAAAGCCCGTAAATGAGTCATCAAATGGTTTCCTGCATCCCAAGAACCAATGAATAAATACCTAACCTAAACGTCTAGAGGTAGGACGACTAAACAAAGAAGAAAAACGCCATCGGAGAGGAGGCGTTAAATCCTCATCATTGTCCAAGGCTGCTCTTCTCTACCAGCTGATTTCTGCAAAGAGTGTGCTATTTATCTTTCCTGGTTTATTTGAGCAATCTCTGTAAGAAATTAAGGACATGAATAAGATATAAGACAATTGTATGGCGCAGTTATGCAAAACACACTAGTCTGACAAGGATACAGGCCCTAGTCGCAGAGATCAGTGGTGTCATGGCTAAGGCAGACACACCAAGACAAGCGACACAGGATCGAGACTCTCAGTTGGTGTTCATGTACTGTCCTAGCAGCTTTACCATTAATCTCTCTTTTATTGTACTGTTGAAAAATCGTAGGTGTTACGTTGCTATCAACCCCTTTATTACTGTGACGCACTTTTGTTCATTCTTCTTCCCACGACACGGTGTTATTCAGTTAAGAAGTGCACGCTCGCTGTAAAGGGATTAGTATAGGCTATAGGCAACTACTCCTGTTTGAAAAGTTTCTCTTAATGTGAGTAAATTAGTGGGACAGTAGCAAAAATAAACTAAGAGATATGTTAACCAACTGAAATAGTGAAAAAAAAAGTTGTTTATCGGTTAAATAACTCAACCCCTTCAGCCAGGGAACGTCTGATCTTATTTCACTTTAGTTAACAACAGATCATTTTATTCTGATTTGATACGACGTCCCTGGACTGTAAGGGTTAAAATTATTCTTATCAACAGCATATCAATGTATTTCACCCTAATATTTTATGCAGGTTGTTTATTTTTGTTTAATTATATTTTAAACTCAAAGATATAAATAGTGAATCATACAGATTTTCTGATCGCAATAATTGACTTGAATATGAGTAAAACTCACATGCTGCAGTTTTGAAACAGATTTCAATATCCATCCCCCCCATTTATCGGTACTATGTCAATGTGAATTTTTAATGCAACTGTACACTGAGACTGAAAAAAACATTTTTCTGACGAATTTTGTCAAAGCATGTGGGTCGGGGTAAGGCCTATAAAACCAAGAGGTCAGCGCGTCAGCGTGTTAAATTGGTACGGGTTGGTGCAGGAGGCGGGGCTGAAGTGGCGTGACGTCACAGAAAGGGAAGACTGAGGGTACTGCGAGTCAGCAGAGGTCAGTGTAGGCATGTCAGGTACAGAGTACTCATCAGAGGGAACTCTGTTTTCTGACGCGACATCAGTTAATGCAGAATGCCAAATACTTGTGCTGCCACTCCGTATATGTAAAGGGTGGCAGTATTACTTTTCATACATTTCCCAAAGACGAAGAACATGTATTCGTGCTATCAATTTTAATTTGAGAGAGAGAGAAAAAAATTATGGCCTTGACCATATCGCTATAATAATTTACTATTTTCACATTGATGCCGATGGTGGTTATTAAATTATTATTACTATAGTTATTATTAATGTAGTGTAAACTCATTATAATAATAATAATTATTATTATTATAATAATAATAATAATAATTATTATTATTACTATGTTCTCGTGCTATTCGTTTTATTTTGAGAGAGAGAGAGAGAGAGAGAGAGAGAGAGAGAGAGAGAGAAAGAGAGTAAGTAAAAGTATGGCCTTGACCTTACTCATAATCCTTCCACTGTTTCCATCATAATGTTTCTGCACAAATAATAAATGTAAATTTTGTCATGTTAAAATGAGCTGGCAGATACGCAGTTATCTTCTCATGTTCTCAAGTACTCAACGGGGAGTTAGAAGAACCTGAGCATTTCACAAACACCAAATTCACGAAATAATATACCTAACTGGCAAAGCTGGGAATAGCATCGCTATTAGTAGCGGCGCTACATAGAGCAGCTACTATTTCAATAACGATGATGGTAATGCCATTACTTTTTTTAGCTAGTACCGGAACTGAAAGCGCCGCTACTTTTTGGCCGTACTCACGCGTTACTGCGCTCCTCGCTACTCACGCTACGAATACAGGTCCGGAGTCGATGAGTACATACTGTACAGATATGCCGACGATTTGGTTGTATTTATTAATGACAAATAATAATACTTTCGTCAGTTCTGTCAATTCATGATGTTTGTTCTACATTACATCAGTAATTTATCAATTACTGTTTACTAGTAATGTCACGAATGTCAGCTAGCTGTAGCAACACACACACACACACACACAAACACACACACACACTACAAAAATGATGTAGAAACCACGTATGCTGAAATGGTGAAAGTAAAGAAAGACTTAGAAACAAGGGTGGAGGAAAAAAGCATTAAAAAGGAGGTGGAAAGAATAATCCAAAACAATCCAAAGTTAGTCAGAGATTCAATAGATATAAACAAATCTATAGTAATCACTGGTATAGAAGAGGAAGAAGTAAAAAACAAGATCACAAGAGACAAAAAGGAGATGGCAAATGTAATGAGCTTACTGAAAGAAGTATCAGAGGAAATCTGTAGTAAAGACATAGAGGAACACAAAAGGTTAGGGAAATATGAGAAAAGCAAGACAAGACCTCTAAAGGTGACTTTCCAGAGTGTAAACACTGTGGAAGAGATACTAAAAAATGCAAAGAATCTTATTGAAAAAGAGGAGTTCAAAAATGTATGGATAAAAGGATGCCTAACACAAGAGGAACTGGAATTACTGAAAGAGAAAAGGGAGGAAGCAAAAACAAAAAATGAGGGAAGATCAGAAGAGGAGAAGAAGAAATTTTTTTACAAAGTAATAGGATTGCAGGTACGAAAGTGGTACACAAACAGGATGGAATAAAAAGGAAGAAGGTAGTAGAACCATGTCATGACAAGTATATAAACAAGATGATAAAGTTGATGTACTCAAATGTGGATGGAATGGTACCGGTATCTAAATTACTAGAGATGAATGATTATGTCAGAGAAAATGAACCACAAATAATATGCCTAACTGAAACAAAATTAACACCAAGGATATCCAATGACATACTAAACTTAGAGGAATACAATATATGAAGAGACAGAAATTTAAAAAAAGGAGGAGGAATTACAATATTACCTAAGAAAAATCTAAAAGTCAATGAAATAAAACTAGATATACCATCACAAGTAGAACTGATTGCAGTAGAGATCAACACATCTGAAGGTAAAGTAATTGTAGCCAATTTGTACGTGCCACCCAGATCAAACACATGGGAAAGAGATGAATATGAGGACCTGGCAGAGAGTACAATTCAGAGTTTAAGATCATTACTACATAAAATGGAAGAGAAATCAGAAAGAATTATACTAACTGGGGACTTCAATACAAATATAAATTGGAATACTCTAGATATAATTAGCCATGAAAGCTGTTGGGACCAAAAGCTCCTGGATCTCGTACAAGAGTTCTTCCTAACGCAACATGTGAGGGAAACCACCAGAAAAAGAGGACTTGATGTACCTTCAGTGCTAGATCTAATATTTACTAGGCAAGAAAATGATATTGACAGTTTAATATATCACCCTCCACTCGGCAAAAGCGATCATGCAGTACTAAATTATTACTTCAGGATAGCATATGACATAGTAAACAGCAATGACAGTTACAAAAAGAGCCTAAACTATAAAAAGGGAAATTATCAAGACCTAAAGAAGTATTTCTTAGAAGTTGATTGGGAAAATGAGCTTAGAGGACAAGATTTAAATGCTGTATATAAAAAATTCTGTGAATTTTATGAAATAGGAGTCCAGATGTACATCCCACAGCACAAAGAAGCAGATAAGAAAATACAGAAATGGTTCAATACAGAATGTAAAAAATCAAAAGAAAGAAGAGATTTGTTGTCGAACAGATACAGAAGACATAATAGTGAAAGGGCGTATAATAATTACAAACAGGCAAGAAACGATTATACAAGAATAAGGAGGGAAGCCCAAAAACAGTTTGAGGAGGATATAATAAATAAAAGTAGTGATCAACCAAAGCTGTTTTACAGCTATATCAGAAGCAAAACCAAAGTAAAAGATATAATACAATCAATTATGGACGAGGGAATCACTTATACACAAGAGAAAGATATTTGTGAAGCACTAAATAAGAATTTCCAATTAGTTTTTACAGAAGAAAAAAATTTTGAGAGGGACTATGTGGAACATGCATGTCCACACATAGTACCAGATATACAAATAGCAGAAAAAGTAATACAGGAGGAGTTAAGTAGATTAGACAGAGAAAAAGCAAGTGGTCCTGATGAAATTTCATGTTGGGTACTACGAGAATGTGCAAAGGAGTTAAGTAAACCATTATTTTTAATTTTCAAGAAATCCTTGAGTCAAGGTAAACTACCTGATATTTGGAAAAAAGCAAATATTGTCCCCTTGTTCAAGAAAGGAAATAGACAAAATCCACTCAACTACCGACCAGTATCACTGACCAGTGTTGTAAGCAAGGTATTAGAAAAGCTTATAAGAAAAGCTTGGGTAAATCATCTAGAAGAACACAGTATGATAACAGAAAGATAGTTTGGTTTCAGAAAAGGAAAATCATGTGTTACTAATCTGTTGAGCTACTATGACAGAGTAACAAACACAATACAGGACAGGGAAGGATGGGTGGACAGTATCTATTTAGATTTCAAGAAAAGTTTTGACACAGTACCACAGCAAAGACTTTTATGGAAACTGTACCATCAAGGAGGAATTCGAGGCAAACCGTTTTGTTGGATGCAAGACTTTCTCATAAAAAGAGAAATGAGAACAGTACTAAGAGGAAACTACTCATCATGGAAAGAAGTGACTAGTGGAGTACCACAGGGTTCAGTGCTGGCACCAATCATGTTTTTAGTGTATATAAATGATATAAATAGTAACACTGGAAATGAGAGCTATCTGAATATGTTTGCAGATGATGCAAAAATACAAAGGAGAATTACTAACACAGACTCTTGTAAAGAGCTACAAGAAGAATTAAATAAACTTCATGAATGGAGTAGTACATGGCAAATGGAATTCATTGTGGATAAGTGTCATGTAATCAAGTTTGGTAAAAGTGGAAAAAGACCTGATTGGGATTATAAGTTAGGAAATAAAACCCTATACACATCAGAAAGAGAGAAAGACCTAGGTGTGATTATCAATAACAGACTATCTCCGGCTGACCACATCAGCGAGAAGGTACGGAACATGTATACACTGCTTGCAAATATGAGAATAGCATTCACATACATAAATGAAGACATGCTAAGAAGGATAATAACATCATTCATTAGACCAACCCTGGAATATGCATCAGTAGTCTGGAGTCCTCATCTCAAAAAGCACATAGACAAGATTGAAAAAGTTCAAAGGGCCGCTACAAGATGGATACCAAGCTTAAGGGACCTAAGCTACGAAGAAAGACTAAATAAACTGAATCTACCAACACTACAGGAGAGAAGGAAAAGAGGTGACATGATAATGCTATATAAATGCATATCAGGGAAGGAGAAAATAGACATAAATGATTACTTAACATATGGAGAAGCATCAGCAAGAGGACACTGCAAAAAACTGCATAAGAAGAGAGGTGATAAAGACGTAAGGATATTCAGTTTCCCAAACAGAGCAACTGATCAATGGAATGCACTACCGAATGAAATAGTGTATGCCAAAACAATTCACAAATTTAAGGATATGTACGATAAATATGGTTTAAGACACGGGACAGTACGAGCTTGACTCATTCTTGTAAAGATACAACTAGGTAAGAACAATTAGGTAAGAACACACACACACACACACACACACACACACACACACACACACACCTCTAACTAGGCTGTCGCCGTCTCTAACTCCCGCTTTCTCCCTCACTCACTCTTTCAGACTAATACTTACTCACTGCGTTATTATTTCGTAACAGTGTGTTACTTTCAGTTTAGAGTAATGAGAGAACTGTGATGGAATGCAGACAGCATGTAGATAGCCAGCTGAAGCATATAGTCGACCATGTGAAGATAATTAGTGAGAAAATTGAGGCTGCAGAAAAATATTGCACTGCTGAGCCTCAGGTTAGTGTACAGGGAGCATTTGAAAGGAAAGGACAGTGTACTGTATGGTGAATCTTGACGGGTCCCAAGCATCTAAAGGTAGCATTACAGGGTTTAATAATCAGAATGTAAGAGATTTAAGTCCTGTCCTTAATTATGATGCCCCAGTTTTCAGGCCCCAAACCAGTGAAGTGCATGGCTATAATGGGGGTCCAATTAAAAAGAAACCTTAGGAATTAGATGGTAGAGTATCTTGGGAAGCTTACCATGCACAGTTTGAGTTATGAGTGGATGAGAATGGTTGGGATGACACGCAGAGGGCAGTGCAGCTTGCTCCTAGCCTTGAGGGTGCCGTGATGGAAATTCTGGGCCAGATGTCAGTGATGGAGAGGAACAGTTATCAGTTCCTAATGAAGGCTGGTGTCGAGAGGCAACAACAAGCCAGACTTTCCCAAGAAGCTCCACCACTGAGGAAATGCAGGAGTACCTCGATGAATAGTGTGCAAGAATTCAGAAGGATAACTGGCACGCTGGCTCGGGAAGCTAGTCCAGCACAATTGTGAGGTGCAACACTGTCCTGGACGAGTACATGGCAATGCTGACAGCCTGAGTCGTCGGCCTTGTGATCCAGAGTGCCGGTAGTGTAGTAAAAAGGAAGATCGTTGTAAGAAATGCAGCCGTACTGCAATGACAGGGCCAGCGTCAGATGACCTGAAGAGGATACATTGGAGGATGCAGATTTACAACCAGTGCTAGAGTGGCTGCAGCAGAGTACAATGCGACCATCTTGGGAAGAAGTTTCCAGGTTAAGCCCTGCAACCAAGAGCTACTGGAGTCAGTGGGACCTTCTTCGTTTGAACAATGGACTACTAGAGCGTCAGTGGGAGACACCCAATGGCTTCAGCCATTATTGGCAACTGGTGGTTCTAAAGAAGATGAGGTCCGAGATCTTGGATGAGTCCCATAACCAGATCACTAATGGGCACCTGGGAGTGAAGAGAACTCTAAGCCGGCTGCAACAGAGGTTCTACTGGATTGGCATGCATCAGGATGTTGAAGAGTGGTGTTGTGCCTGTGATGTGCGCTGTGCTAAGAAGGGACCCAAGAAACGTGGTTGCACCCCTCTCCAGCTGTACCAAGTGGATGTACTGATGGAAAGAGTCCTGGTGGACATTGCTGGACCTTTGCCACTCACTGAGAGAGGAAACTGGTATATATGTGTCGCCATGGACTACTTCACAAAGTGGCCAGAAGCCTATGCTATCCCTGGTCAAGAGGCTGCGATTGTTGCTCAGGTGATGGTTGATCAGTTTTTCTGTCATTTTGGGATGCCACAAGAGCTACATTCAGAACAGGGTAGTAACTTCGAGTCTGCTGTTTTTCGTGAATGCTGCAAGTTATTGGGGATCAAGAAGACCAGGACGACCTCACTAAGGCCACAGTCAGATGGGATGGTGGAGAAATTCAACTGGACCCTAGGACAAGAACTGGCCAAGTACTGAAAAGATGGACAAACAGAATGAGATCAGAAATTACCTGCATTGTTGATGGCTTATCAGTTTGCAACCCATTAGTCTACCGGCTACACCCCTGCAAAATTGATGTTGGGCCACGAGTTACGCTTACCTATTGACTTGTTAATAGGAAGACCACCTGGTGAAGAGCTGCCTACTGACACTTTCAGCAATGCAAAGCACCTTCAGGAAAGGCTGGCTGAGGTACATCATCAAATGTAAGGAGCCCTCAAGTTTTCAGGAGAGGTGATGAAGTGCAAGTATTATGCCAAGGCAAGTGAGGTGAGCTTCAAGGATGGTGACCAAGTTTGGTTATACAATCCTCAGTGAAAGAAGGGACAGTCACTGAAGCTGCAAAGCCCATGGGACGGGCCTTACACTGTGATGGATCGCCTATCAGACGCAACATATCGGATTCGGGGAGGTAGGAAGTCTCGGCCAAAGGTAGTACACGTGAACCGTCTGTGGCAGTACAATGGGCCAGAACAGTACAGCTGGGATGTCTCCGAGGAATTGTACTCACCCGCAGCTGAGGATGTTGAGGAGGACCAAGGAGCGGAAGTGCAAGACGATGGTGACAGTTCCCCAAGCGATGAAGCGAATCAAGAAGAGGACCAAACCTTCATGGAGGAGTGGACTGTGTGGAGGAGCATAGAAGAAGACCTGATAGGTTGAAGGATTATTTTGTGTTTAGTTAGGTGTTCCATTAATATTTAGGTTTGTGTTTGCATACAGTACTGTATACCGTGTTGTTTTGTCGAGACGACAAAAAACTAGGAAGGGGGAAGCGTTAAGACGCGAGACTTGCCAGTTAAGTAGCGAAGATTTTTCTTGACGTTTCCTGATGTTTACGGTAGCTAGTTTCGGTACGAGTCAGTTGCCAGTTTGCCTGCTGTTTGCGAGCGTAGTTATTTCGTAAGCTGTACATCAATTTTTGTGCTCTTTTTCTTTATAATGTTTTATTTAAGTGATTGCTTGTTGAATTATGTAATTCAATTTCGTATGGCAAATGATTTAGAGTGTTATGTAATGTAAGACACCTCTGGCATGTTTTGATATCTCCGAGTTGGCAACTGTTGTTCTTATAGAATGTAGAAGTTTCTCGAATAATGCAAGCTTATATAAAGATGGGGTAGATACTATTCCAAGTTCAGTTGGTTTTCAGTTCAGTTTGAGTGCAGTGCAGTGTCTGTGCAGTTTGTGAAGTGTTGTCAAGCATTAAGTGTAATTGCAATTAGTAAAGTGTGTATAGCTCAAGTGCTTGTGAGAATAGTGAAGTGGAGTTGGAAAGCAACCATTTGGAAAATAAAGACAGTGAACTTTAAGAAGCCAGTGTTTATTTACAACGCCTCAGTTGATCTTGTGTACTGTACACCTAAAGGCTGACCATAGGAAGAACAACTCACTGGGCAACGTCCTTCCTATACTGAACTACTGCTGTCGGAGCCTGTGGCAGTGTGGGACGAGGATGTAACAAAAAAAAATACACACACACACACACACACACACACACACACACACACACACACACACACACACACACACACATACACGAGCGACATAATTATTAAGTGAAGTATGAATGCCGACCTCGATAACTAAAAACACTGGTTTGTTATTAAAAACAATTATTACATCACGTCTCCACCCTCACCCATCACCTACTTCAGCAACATGAATATCATTACCATCATTTTCATCATTAAGAAACAGCGTAACAGCAATCATTACTAAAAATAAAACCATAAACTAATGATCATCAAATTCAACAGCATAACACGAACACCAAAAATCAACAAAGAAATAATCGCAATTTTGCCACATACGTCGCGCAGCGAGTAATAACACACACACACACACACACACACACACACACACACACACACACACACACACACACACACACACACACGCACGCACGCACGTACGCGCGCGCTTTAGTGTCCCATTCTGAGAGAGAAACTGATAAGGCAAAGACGGACGGACATCCGGCTAAGGGTTCGACTTCCCCAGTTGTATCTGGAGTTGTGTGTTTTCAAATTTCTCTCTTTTTGCACTAATGTATTGATCTTTCATCATTGTATCTGCATTTTCTTTCTGTAACCTGCTGAGACCACAGCCAGTACCCTCATCAGCAAAAGAGTCTCTCAGACACTGTTTTCTTACAAGTGCATTTATGCATAAAATACGTAATTTTGTTCTAGCAGATATCTGGAAACACCAAGTCAGTATCAACAGCCTGTGATTATTACGAAAGATAATAATTAAACCACAGTATATAGGATAAGTTGCAAAAAGCTGGTTTCGTTTTTTTTTTTTTTTTTTTTTTTAACGGACGCAACTGGACCACCCTCACATCCTGAACAAGAAAGCTCTCAGAGAGAGCAATCCTCCGGCAACGGCAATAAAATTTAAGATTTACTGCTGTAGTTCCTTTTCTCTACCAGACAAATACCTTTACTGTCTCACAAATTAGTTGTTCTACCCTGTTACACGGATCAATGAAAGCATGCCTCCACCGATGACACTGACATTTATATTTTTATTCCTGCATCCAGACCCAGATCCACAATCAGAATCTAATAAACTATTCCTTGACCCACTGCCCACCTATTAAATAGATTTCATTGATATCTGATTAAAACTTTCTGAGTTATCTTGTAAACAAATAGGCAAGCAGACAATGGTGAATACATAACAGCCGTCCAACTTCGATCGCCGGCCGAAATAATAAGTTCTGGTTATTTGAAACTCGATGACCCTTGGTAAAGAGGCATGGTTGACTCTTCTTGGTTACTCGTCAAAACAACATACTAAGTTAACAATACTTGCTCATTAAGTAAGCTCCAAAGGGCTAATGATCATTTGCCATGTTAGAACAAATGCATTGAAAGCCAGGTAAGCCAAACAGAATGCGGGGCTTAGAGTACACATGTCTTCTCAGTCGCCAAGTAACAGGTACAAATAAACCAAGTAATCCAAGCAGAATACGTGACATAGAATACCAAGGCGTAACATGCCCTGTCGCCAAAGAACAGGCGCAAGTAAGCCAGGAAAGCCAGACAGAATACATGGCTTAGAATAATACGCCAAGCTAGAGCAGCACAGGAAGCACTGTGCACACTTAAGCACTTTAACACAATTATAACCTGTATTTTATTCTTACCACCAACACACTCTTATTTCATTTAGCTAATACGAGATTTATCCAATTAGAGGCATAGCCTTCCATGGCCCCTTCGGTACCAGATGCCTCCTCCTAAGCTGAATAAAATCGTGTGGAGACAGCAAGAACAGTATATAAAATAGGTCATAGGACAGAAGGAGCTAAGCACTTGAAGAGGGTGATGGTTTTTATAATATATTCTTGCCACCATCAGATGCTTGTACTCAGCTTAGGACAGACGTTTGGATCGCTGGGGCTTACTTGTTGCTTTTATATAACTCCTTCGCTGCTCTGCATCCCTGATAAAGGGAAGTTAATCGTCCAGCGGTGACACCAGAAAAATATTAAGTAAGTCACCGTATTAAAGGGGTTAAGTGGTGAGCTAATGATTTATCTTCAGTTTACATTCGTTGCGTACTCGTTCCTACATTCTCTGATGTCGTATTAATATCACGTTAATACTTTGCTTGCTTGTTGTGATAAACCGTTAAATGTCCTCAAGTACCTAGCGGGTACTACCTGGGATGCTGACAGAAAATCTATATTAATGGTGTATAAGTCCCTTATTCGATCGAAGCTAGACTATGGCGCACAGGTGTATGGCTCGGCATCCGATGCCATGCTGAAAGGATTGGATATGCTACAGAATAAATGTTCGCGAATGTGTCTTGGAGCCGTCCGGTGTACCCGTGTGGCTCGTATGGAAGTGGAGGCGAATGTGCCTCCCCTCCGTATTCGCCGTGACCACCTGGCCTTGTCCTACAGAGTAAGGACATTTCGGAAAAGTAATATCGGCAATGTGGCCTGTACCCCCCTGCGTCAATACCACCACCTTCTGTGGGGGGTGCATCGGCCACTTGCCGTTCGCCTCCACTTACTGACTCAGGAGCTTGGTGTGGATCCCAGTGACTGTGACAAGTTGGTGTTAAAAAATATAGCGCCTTGGGAGCCACCTGGCTTTACAATTGATGTTACATGGCTCCCAGCACCAAAGGCCAAGGCGCCGGAGGCGGAGGTCCACCACTTGTTTCGTAACATCATCATTCGTCACTTGGGGTCCCACCACTTGTACACCGATGGCTCCAAGTCGAGTGCATGTGTGGGTGCAAGTGTGTGGTCGACTGATTGTGCTCTCAGGTATCGGTTGCCGACTCATACATCTGTGTTTACCTCAGAACTTTTTGCTATTGACAAAGCCATAGACTATGCTCTCAATTCTAGGCATGACTCAGTTGTCATATTTTCAGATCCAAAATCAGCCCTTCAGGCAATTGCATCTTGCACTACGGACTCTCACGAGATCCAGGGCCGCATCGTTAATAAGTTGCATTCATGCAACAAGTCATTCACGCTGATCTGGGTACTTGGTCATTGTCGTATCTACGGCAATGAGCAGGCTGACTTACTTGCAAAGTCGGCTGTAGAGCTCGAGGAGACTTGGGACGTTCCTCGTGATATACGGTCGAGTCTCTCTCTCGGAAAGAAATCAATAAATCTGTGGCAAGGTCAGTGGGCCAGACTTAATATTCCAACCTGTAAGCCGTACCTGGGCGACTGGGACACTGCCAACCGTCCCAGTCGCCTAGAAGAAAAAGTGTTGGCTCGCTTACGGCTTCATGTCACCATATTAACACATTTGAAACCTTATATGGAAAAACGATTCCCGCCGCACTGTGACATCTGTGATGCGGTGTTATCTATCAATCATATCATCCTGCGCTGTCGGCGATTTATTTGTGAACGTGCTTCACTCATAAATTACTGCGGCGCAGTAGACGTCCCCTTCACTCTTTCCACCATCCTGGGTGATGGGGACATTGTTATGACTGATGAATTGATGGCTTTCTTGAGAGAGACCGGACTGATCAGAGTGATGTGACTTTTTTACTGTGTGGTTATGATTTTTATCAACGGTAAATATGTATATATTGTTATATTAATTATGGTTGACAGTTGACATATTTGAAATAGTACCTCCTCCCACTGATCTATTTCTAATATAGATGTCCCCTACATTAAGCCGAGTTCCTCGCCTGATAGTCACCAGCTAATGAATGCAAGTGTGCAATATAGAAAGGTATTGGGCACTTGCAGTCGATGGTGGTCTGCTGGGCGAGGTTCTTCACTTTTTGTACAAATTATGTAAATATACCATCTTGCTTAAGTTATTCTAATTAGGGACAACAGCTGACGTATATGGAAATGTTCCTGACTCGTCTGTTTCCTTTCATATATTGATGTCTCCTATATTAGGTTGTGCCTCGACTGACAGTCACCAGGTGATGAGTGCAGGTATGTAATGTAGAAAGCCATTACATATCTGCAGTCGATGGTGTTCTCTTGGTCGAGGCTTTTTTACCGTTAGTGTAGGTCTAGTTATTTGTCTCTTAGGACTTAGTATAGGTTAGCAATTTGTCTGTTAGGTGGTTAGTTTTAGGGTATTTAGATTAGGCATTTTTGTTTATAAGTAATATAAGGTTAAAAATATAAAAAATTACAAAAAAAATAATTAAAAAAAAAATAGATAAATAAAAAATAAAAATTATTATATATATATATATATATATATATATATATATATATATATATATATATATATATATATTGTTACATAGCCTATGATTTCATCATCCTTTGTGTAATTTTAACGCACAGTATGCTGCATGTTTGATCACGAGCGTGTTCTGCCTCAGTCCCCCCCTTCTACCGTTATAGTAAAGTAAGTCGTTCTCTCTGTTATTCAGAGCGGGATTTTCATCTCTTTGTCCCCATGGCTTCATTTGCGCGTCCTTCTTACAAGTTGTATCAAGCTCTGCTGGCCCCTATATAATGAGCTCAGTCTCTGCATCATTGCCACTTAGATCTGCTCCTCATTTTGTTCACATCTCTGTCCTCCCCTGTACCGTTATTATTGAGTGCTCAGGAAGTCTCCAACCATCCAGCAGCTGTGTAATTTGAGCATAAATGTTGTTGCATTTTTTCTTGTACTGTGTAGCATGAGGTTGATTCTTGGGCCTAGTGAGGTTTTTGTGATTTGTGTAAGGGTTCTTTGTCAGTCATAATTAATAATATTTTGTATCTGTAATAATTTATCTTGCATTAACTGAGCATTACCCGGTGTATTTTTTATTTTATCAGGGCTAACTTAGATAAATTTACTCTTGCTAATTTCGTGTTAATAGAGGCTATTGCAGTTAACCATATATTTAACCTGTTTTTGCCATTACATTATCCTTATGAGTCCTGAATGTTTTGTTGTTAGTTTGTGCATTAAACTTTAACTTGTAATTTTACCTAACTCTTTTGCTTTGAACCTGGAACTTTACGGGACAGTAGTGATTTTTAGTATTCTCACTTAAAGTGTACATTATCTTTCTCTGTTCCGTAACATAAATTTGGCGACCTCTTATCAGGATATTCAGGATATTATCATAAGGATATTGCTCGATATTTTGTGACTGTTACTTATTCATGATGTCTTCTATTACTACACTTGATGAAGCCAAAGATTTCTTGTCAAATGTGCAAACAGTGTGTGATATAGAAAACAGAACAAAGAATGAACTTAAGCTTGTTGCTCAACAATTGGGAATTGCTGTTCGCTCTCATCATTCTAAAGATCAGATTGTTGACATGATTAATGAAAGCTTGTTTAATGTAACTCCTCCAAATGAGCAAACGCAAATTGAATTAGCTAAGTTACAGCTAGCCCTGCAGGAGGCTCGTGTGAAAGAAGCTGAATTTCAAGCACGTGCTAAGGAGGCTGAGTCTCAGGCTAAGGAGGCTTGTGTTAAGGAGGCTGAATTTCAGGCAAATGCTCGTATTCAAGAGGCACAGGTACAGGCTCAGGCACAAATTGAACTTGCCAGGATTCAGGTAGACCATGAGTATCGCATGAAACAAGGTGGAACTGGATCATCTAGCTCTGATGATTTTGATGTGGCTAAAAATGTTAAACTTGTCCCTCCTTTTAATGAATCTGATTTAACAAAGTATTTTCAGTTGTTTGAGAGGGTAGCTACAGGTTTTAATTGGCCAAAAAAGTATTGGCCAGTACTCCTTCAAACTGTTCTCACCGGTAAAGCTCAAGTAACTTATGCATCTTTGCCTCAGGATCAATGTGATAATTATAATGTAGTTAAGAGCTTGATTCTTAAGGCCTATGAGCTTGTTCCTGAAGCCTATAGAGTAAAATTTAGGACAACTTATAAGCAAGATAAGCAATCCCATGTTGAGTATGCAAAAATCAAAGAAGATCTGTTAGAGCAGTGGTTAAATTCTAAGAATGTGGATTCTGATTTTGGTAAATTTAAGCAGATGATTTTGCTGGAGGATTTCAAAAGGTGTATTTATAAAGATGTAAGCCTATATCTTCATGAGAAAAGGATAGATAATTTGTCTGATGCAGCAGTTTTAGCTGATGAATATGTTCTCACTCACAAGAGATATTCTAAAGAAAAAGGGAAAGCTGAGAGTAAGTACGTTACCTCTACTCAGAGTACAGGTAACAGGAAAGAGAATAAAGATGATGTTTCTCAGGAAGTAAATACCAGCTTCACCTCTAGATTTCAGAAAAGTAAATGTACTTATTGTAGTAAGCTTGGTCATACTACGGAGAGATGTTTCAGGAGACAGCGTGATGTGAACAAAAAGGAGTCTTTAAATATTTAGTCAATTGGTCTAGTGTCCACTCTTGAGAGTTCCCAGAATTCTTTAACTGAGTTAACTGAACCTGCTTTGAGGGGTAACTTAAATTCTCATGATGGAGCTCCTCTTTTGAGCAGTAACGTGGGTGACACTCTCAAGAGTTCATGTGCTAATTTCCTGTCTGATGGTTTTGTCAGTCCTCTGGACAGTAATGACAGGAAGTCAGTTCAAATATATCGTGATACAGGTGCTTGCCAATCCCTTATGCTGACCAGTGTTCTAGGCTCTAATGTTAATTCCTCTGATGAAACTGTAATCTTACAAGGTGTAGGGAATAATTATTTCTCTGTCCCTCTGTGCAGAGTGAATTTAGAGTCTGGTTTTGTTAATGGTTCTGTTATGGTTGGGTTGGTTGAGACACTCCCAATGTCAGGTGTAACTTTCTTTCTTGGAAATGATATTGGTGGAAGTCAAGTGTGTCCAGCTCCTCAGTTGTCTGGTGAGCCAGTGGCTGTGTCCCAGGATTGTGATGTCCCTGATGTGTTCCCTGTGTCGTAAAGACTTTGTAGTTACTTGTAGAGAAGTGTATTTTAGACTTGTGGTCGAGCGGCTTTTATATCTTGTAGTAGTTTCCCCACCAGATGTCATGTAGTGACGGGAGAGGTAAAGAATAGTATGGGACTATTTTTATTTGTCTTGGAAATATTAAACAGGTATAATAGTATAAGTCCTGGGTAGCTACCTCCCTGTCTCGCTATCTCTCTCTCTCTCTCTGTTCTAAGGCTAATCTCCGTCTCGACCTCTCTCTAGGGTCGCTTGTCTCCTTCTAAACTCTCTTTCCTAAAATCTGGTGTAGTAAGGATGCGTCACGTATGTTCCTCATGGCAACCAGACCTTTCTCACGAGAGGACTGCTGACAGCTAACTGCATCATCTCCTTACTGGCTGCTGTCGTCAGCTTTCCTCCGTGTAAGCATGTTTAGCGCTGCTCGCTTCTCGCAGACACAACACCTTCTCATCATTTGACTTCCTGCTTCTATCTGTCTCTCTATCTATCTATTTATCTATCTATTATGTAGTCCCATATTTGCTCGGCCGCGCGAAAATGGCGTACCATCGACATTTAATAGTTATAATATATTAATACATACTACATACACATTATAATGAACTTATAAGCTAATTAAGTGAAATACATAATATTGTAAAGTAACATAATTGTATGAATATTGTATACATATATTATTCATAGTAAATAGTGATTATTCAGTAATATTACACATATAATTGTGCAATGGTAATACTGCTAGGTTATGCATTACATAGAGTTATCACTTTAGTAATGTCTAATACTTCACCTAACTTGTATGATGATACTGGTAATACAGAATTGTGCTATAGTTGTATGACTTATAATATTGTACTAACATTGTGGTAATACATAATTGTAATATTTTATGAATTGTTACAAAATATTGTGTTAATGCATAATTGTGTTGGCCTTATAATTGTAGTTACATTTTGTTAATGCAACTGTTATAAGTGTCTTGGCCTTATAATTGTAGTTAAAGTTACATCTTGTTAATGTAACTGTTACATAATGGTACATATTGTTTGTAGTTACATAATTGTAGTTAAAGTTACATAAAAGTTACATCTTGTTAATGCAACTGTTACATAAATTGGTACATATTGTTTGTAGTTACATAATTATAATATGGAGTAACATAATTGTAATAACTGCAGTCCTAACATATGCTGCGGTCGATGATAGTGATGATGTGTCGTGCCACTTGTATGTGGAGACAACAATTTGCTTTTTTGTTTGTAGTTTACGTGGTATTTTGACTTATGTAGTAACATTTACACTTATTTTCATTTGTTTGTTATGTGATCTTACTCTATTTCTCTTTTTTTCTTTCTTACTTTTCTTTCTTTCTTTTTTGTATGTATTGATTTTCTATAGTTTGTTTTTCTTTGCTTGTGTACACTTTTTTCCATGTTGTTCATGGTTACCTAATTGCTGGCTAATTTCCTTGAGATACTTTTTTAAAGTTTAGTTTATATTGCACAGATACTATAAAATGATATTATATAGTCCCATATTTTGTTATTTTATACAAAAAATATATACACTATATACAGTATTAACTATAGACACTGACCAATTGTTCACCTGTACCTATCGTGGGTAATATGTGTGTCAGCACTGTGTGGAAATCATTGTCTTCACGATTGTGTTGAAGATGTTCACTCTTGCTAACGGCATTTGTGTTGGCCATTTTTTTTTTTTTTTTCTAGTTTACCTTGTAACTTAATTTATCTGTTTCCACTAGGTAGCTTTAAGTAAGAAATGTTTAATACAGTTCTTTTAATCGCTCACTGAGTAACTGTGATGGTATATTTTCTTTATTACTTTGTAGATATGTATAGTTGTATGTATGAAACACGTATTTTATGTAGGTATAAATGGTAACACTCGTTGGTAGTAAATAAATGTTATAATAAATGAATGAATATATACAGTGTAGAATATTTATTGTTGGTGCAAGTATTTAATGATTGAATTATGAAGATAATTGAAGTAAGTATGTGTATTTAAGCTGTAACTATACAACACGTTTTATATGTTTGTGTAGAAGCTTATTGTCTATCACTGTGTATTGTATAAATGAAGTAACTATGTAACTCACTAATTTTTTACCGTGGTGTGAGTGGTGGTGCAGGTGGTGTGTTGACTGACGTGGCGTATTTTCAGCAAGCACGCATGATGACCTCAACTTCCCACACTGGTAGCTGTGGTGAGTGAATGAGTAGCGATGAGTAACTTGAGTGAAGACGAGTGAGTAAGATGAGTTGTAAATATGGACTTGGTGTTTTGCTGCGTGCATTGACCTCTTCACACCTGCGTAAGCGGTGGGGGTTTGGTGGATGTAGCAGAGAGAGGAGGGTGAGGTCTGGTGGTTATGAGTTGTGAGTCGTCTCTCAATCTTCGTTTGTTTGTTTGTTTGTTTGTATGTTTTCTTTCTTTCTTGATGTATTCTTGGTCCTTTTTTCTTGTGATTTACTCGTTGTAGGATGAAGACTGCCGCTACTTGTAGGTGCGTGTAGAAGATTATACAGACGACGTAGAGTTGTTAATTGTAGTTGATTGTAGATGGCTGTAGTTCGCTTATTCGTCGTAGACTTGTAGACTATTTGCACTGTAGGCTGTATTTTGTAGGATTCAATGTAGAACTGAAGCTAATCTTGTAGTATCGGTTGCTTTTGTAGAAATTTGCTTTTAATTCGGAGACGATGTCCGCAGATTTGCTGATTTGTCGTTAAGCTACTTCCAAGGCGTCGAGTGATCTCTTGACCTCTGCATCAGCGTAATGATCTGGGAGACGGAGGGGGCAGGAGCTGATATTGTTGGTTGTTGTCAATCTTGATATTTTGTAGGAATTTAATGTTGATTCGTAGACGACGTTCGTATACGTTCGCTGCTACCAAATGTCGTAAAGACTTTGTAGTTACTTGTAGAGAAGTGTATTTTAGACTTGTGGTCGAGCGGCTTTTATATCTTGTAGTAGTTTCCCCACCAGATGTCATGTAGTGACGGGAGAGGTAAAGAATAGTATGGGACTATTTTTATTTGTCTTGGAAATATTAAACAGGTATAATAGTATAAGTCCTGGGTAGCTACCTCCCTGTCTACATAATAGATAGATAAATAGATAGATAGAGAGACAGATAGAAGCAGGAAGTCAAATGATGAGAAGGTGTTGTGTCTGCGAGAAGCGAGCAGCGCTAAACATGCTTACACGGAGGAAAGCTGACGACAGCGGCCAGTAAGGAGATGATGCAGTTAGCTGTCAGCAGTCCTCTCGTGAGAAAGGTCTGGTTGCCATGAGGAACTACGTGACACATCCTTACTACACCAGATTTTAGGAAAGAGAGTTTAGAAGGAGACAAGCGACCCTAGAGAGAGGTCGAGACGGAGATTAGCCTTAGAACAGAGAGAGAGAGAGAGATAGCGAGACAGGGAGGTAGCTACCCGGGAATTATACTCTTATACCTGTTTAATATTTCCAAGACAAATAAAAATAGTCCCATACTATTCTTTACCTCTCCCGTCACTACATGACATCTGGTGGGGAAACTACTACAAGATATAAAAGCCGCTCGACCACAAGTCTAAAATATACTTCTCTACAAGTAACTACAAAGTCTTTACGACACCTGCATGTGCTGTCACTAGGGCTAAGTCTAAAGTTACTGGTGATTTAGAGGATAATGATGATGATGATGTTATCCTAGCTGACACTTTTCTTGCTAATTTGGACCACTCACCATATGAGGCAGTACCCCGTAGTGTTGATAATTTGTCTCGTCAAGAGTTGGTTGAGTTGCAGGTTGCTGACCCTGAGTTGAAAGGTCTAGCTAACTCTGCTTACAGTGAAGAAGAGTCAGCCGGTGCTTCTACTTGTTATTATGTAAAGTCAGGAGTACTTATGAGGAAGTGGAGACCCCCAACAGCATCAGCCGACTGTGAATGGGAGGTCGTACATCAAGTTGTCATCCCTCGTGTTTGTAGGCAGGATATCATTAGAGTGGCTCATGATTCCAGTTTGGCAGGACACCTTGGAGTGAGGAAGACTGTGGCACGCATTTTGAAACACTTCTACTGGCCAGGTATCTTCAGGGATGTTTCCTGGTATTTTAAGTCTTGTCACACCTGTCAAGTTGTGGGGAAGTGTAATCAGACTGAAAAGGTTGCACCTCTAGTTCCCATTCCTCCTTTTGAGGCGCCTTTCACCCGTGTGTTGGTGGATATTGTGGGCCCTCTTCCTAAGACTTCTTCAGGATTTTCTTATGTGTTGACCCTGATTGATATGGCTACTCGTTATCCTGAAGCCATTCCACTTAGAAATATCTCAGCAAAGAACGTGGTTAAGGAAATGCTAGGGTTCTTCACAAAGTTTGGTCTGCCCAAGGAGGTACAGTCAGACCGTGGAAGTAATTTCATGTCAAATGTTTTCAAGCAGTCTCTGAAAGAGTTGGGCATCTCCCAGATCACGTCTTCAGCTTACCATCCCCAGACCCAAGGAGCGTTGGAGAGATATCATCAAACACTCAAATCGATGCTCAAGAAATACTGTTTGGAACATCAGAAAGACTGGGATAAAGGTCTTCCATTCGTTGTGTTTGCTGCAAGAGAATCTCCAAATGAATCACTGGGCTTCTCACCTTTTGAACTACTGTTTGGCCATGAAGTAAGAGGACCCCTTAAGCTACTCAAGGAATGTTGGCTGTCGGAGGAAGATGACGTCAACCTGCTGGAGTATGTGATGAAGTTCAAAGAACGGCTGTCCACTGCTTTACAACTGGCGAGAGAGAATTTAGGAGCTGTTCAGAAGAAGATGAAGACTTGGTATGATAAGAAGTCCAGGTTATGCCACTTTCTGCCAGGAGATCAGGTTTTGATTCTGCTACCAGTTCATGGGCAACCTCTTCAAGCCAAGTTTAGTGGTCCTTATTTCGTGGAGAAGAAACTCAGTGATGTCAACTATGTCATCGCCACACCAGATCGTAGAAAGAGCAAGCAACTATGTCACATCAACATGCTAAAGTTATATCACAGGCGGGACGAAAATAATCCAATCTGCACTGTAGCTGTTCCACCCGAGTCTGCAAGTGAAGCTCTCCCATGCAGTATGAGCCTGAGTGATAGTTTGGGGAAGAATCCTGATATCATGAATGATCTCCAGACTAAGCTTTCTCATCTACCTCCCAAGGAAAGGCAGGAGTTTTCGGCATTACTGCAGGAGTACCCGCAAGTGTTCCGTGCCACTCCAGGAAGAACTACTGTGTTGATGCATGATGTCGATGTTGGAGACGCAAAGCCAATTAAATTGCCTCCTTACCGTGTGAACCCAGTGAAAGTTCCTCTCATCCAGAAGGAGCTTGGCTACCTGTTGGACCACAAGATGATTGAGCCCTGCCAGAGCGAGTGGAGTTCTCCTGTCACTCTAGTCCTTAAGCCAGGTGGGTCACAGCGGCTTTGCATCGACTACAGACGTGTTAATCAGATAACTAAAACGGACACTTACCCTCTCCCTCGTGTGGAAGATTGCATAGACAAGATCGGAAAGGCTAGGTACATAAGTAAGTTTGATTTGTTGGAGGGATGCTGGCAAGTACCTATGACTGAACGTGCTAGGGAGATCTCATGTTCTGTAACATTAGGAAAGACTTTTACATGTTCTGTAATGCCATATACAGATTGTTTTAGAGTAATAAGAAATTTCCTTTGTAAATTTCTTTTTTCTTTGTGGGGAGGTGTTACATAGCCTATGATTTCATCATCCTTTGTGTAATTTTAACGCAAAGTATGCTGCATGTTTGATCACGAGCGTGTTCTGCCTCAGTCCCCCCCTTCTACCGTTATAGTAGAGTAAGTCGTTCTCTCTGTTATTCAGAGCGGGATTTTCATCTCTTTGTCCCCATGGCTTCATTTGCGCGTCCTTCTTACAAGTTGTATCAAGCTCTGCTGGCCCCTATATAATGAGCTCAGTCTCTGCATCATTGCCACTTAGATCTGCTCCTCATTTTGTTCACATCTCTGTCCTCCTCTGTACCGTTATTATTGAGTGCTCAGGAAGTCTCCAACCATAATATTTTGTATCTGTAATAATATATCTTGCATTAACTGAGCATTACCCGGTGTATTTTTTATTTTATCAGTGCTAACTTAGATAAATTTACTCTTGCTAATTTCGTGTTAATAGGGGCTATTGCAGTTAACCATATATTTAACCTGTTTTTGCCATTACATTATCCTTATGAGTCCTGAATGTTTTGTTGTTAGTTTGTGCATTAAACTTTAACTTGTAATTTTACCTAACTCTTTTGCTTTGAACCTGGAACTTTACGGGACAGTAGTGATTTTTAGTATTCTCACTTAAAGTGTACATTATCTTTCTCTGTTCCGTAACAATATATATATATATATATATATATATATATATATATATATATATATATATATGTATATATGTACGTGTGCATGAAAATGTGTATGTTTATATGCATGGATGTGTGTGTGTGTGTGTGTGTGTGTGTGTGTATATATATATATATATATATATATATATATATATATATATATTTTTTTTTTGCCTTAATGACCTGGGGCTCCGGCCTCAATGGTCGATGTGCAAAAAAAAAAAAAAAAAAATATGGGTAGTCAGTAATGTTTCCTGTTATTATTGTTTTATATTGTGGTAGGTGGGGGCACTCACCATCCACTCACTCTATGTAGTGCTGCTTTTGGGTGTCTGCCCTTTCCTCTTCTCTCTCCATTCCTTCCTTCCTCTTCTGTCTTTCTTTACTTCATTCTTTCCTCGTCCTTCTTCCTATGGGTGACTCTACACTGAGTGACAAGCCTAATGGTTTCCTGTACACCAGGAAAGCATTTACTACGCTGGGTGGTAACCATATAACCAAATTATGGCACCTGGTGGTTTAGTGGGTAATTACAGCACTCCAGTCGGATTGAGCCGGTGAAGGTTTATATCCAAGGGTTGGTTGGGGTTTTTGGTCATGTAATGCCACTCAGGGATGAGTGAGGCTGGTCACTCTCATCTTAAATGTCAGGACCAAATTGCCTAGCCCCGGGCTTCTACGCTTCTCATGGGGCAACGTAGAATTGGATGATGGATGGATGGATTATTATTATTATTATTATTATTATTATCCTAGTTATCGATAACCTCTACAGAGCACACCCGTCTCCCCACCTTGATCTGCCAACATTCCTAAGATTCAATAGCCGTTCCGTCACCCAAGGAGTGCTAGGCGTCTTGCTAGCCCTGTGTACTGAAGGCCTGAATGGCGAGTGCGTGAAAGCATGCTGCATTTCACTGGTTGCCCTAATGATAGTTTCAGTGGATTTTGTGTCGTCTTGTTCATGTTTCTGGATCCTTCCTTCATTATTTATAACAATGGAAGACCGAGGATAATAATAGCGTACAGACGATTATGGTCGACAAGAGGTAGGAACAGACTCCATGAGACTCTTTGTTTTGGTGTTTATCTCCGCAATTTAGGTCTCTGAGCCTCTGGTGGCTGATTCACCCACTGTCCTCGGATACAAGGCCATTGCGTCATAGAGATTATCACAGCTACCTCCCTTAGATTTTATCTTTGGTATATTACTTACCAACCCACAAAGTGGGTCGAGTGGCACCAACTGTCACAGAATTTGGACCCTGGTGTTATTGTATCAGCGGCTTTGTAGCTAACAGTGTAACTAATCTGCCATCGTGGACACGTAAAAAGACCGCCGCTAGTACCACCGTGTCATTCCTGAACTAAACAATTAAAAAATATAAATAGTGGTAGCTCGTAACAAAGTGGAGACACGTGAAGGTGTGCAGCCCATCTGGTGCGCTGAGGATGATTGCTGGGCCTCAGGGAACAGACTATCTAATCTATGTCCAAAGTTGGAAAAGAAAATCGCCTGTCACGATGATTTGGCCAAACCACAGAGATAAATTGATCAAAGTGAAGACTGTGAGAGATAATACTGATGACAGGCAGTGGTCCCTGTGCAAGATAGGTAGCACAGTAGGAGAGGCGTGTTGGCTGCGAGAGGTAGGTGAGGGTGGGATTCACAGACCGGTATTCTAGCTGGCATGGGAAGTTTTACAGTACTTTTACTACTACAGTATATTGGTTTGCTTTCCTTAATGTTCTTTTGTATGTTATTTATACCGTTTTAACATCGACATACTTTGCACCAGTGAGATAAAATGTACTGACGTAGCTTCGAGTTGCCATGCCAGGGACCCGCAGACGAAGTCTTGTATAATCCTTGCCGTGTACAGTGGATCCTTTGTTATGCAATCATCTCAGGTTTTACAGCCACTTTATTAAACAATGTGATCCTTGGAGTGAGAATTATTGAGCTGCAAATTATTCCAATAGCACATAAAGAATGAACTTGCACTTCTGGTTGCTTTTCCCAATTTACCTGCCTCCCTACCAACTTAGTTCCCTGCCTGCCTACCGCACCCCTCTGCTTACATCCCTACCTACCTCCCTGGCTAGTTCCCTATCCTTTTCATTGCCTATCTCCTGTGCTTACCTCCCTCCCTACCTATTAACCTACGCACCTGAGCCACTGCCTGCCTACCTACATCACCTACCTCGCTGCCGACCTCCCTACCTACATTATCTCCCTGCCAACCTCCTCTTCTACAACCCTATATAGCCTCTTTCCCTGCTCACCTCCCTCCCTCCCTGCCCGCCTCCCTATCCGCCTACATGTCTGCCTACCTACCATTCTCCCAGCCTCTCACTATCTGCCTCCATCACCTAATGAATTTTCGACACAGTTATTATTTAGATTTTTTTTTTCCCAGTTTCAAGCGGGGTGCATAAAAGTTATGATGATGGCATAAAGTACTGCATTTTGAACACTCTTTCCAATAATACCAACTTTATGCCTACTGTATACTTTTGTAAATACATTTTTGGTCATCGTGACATTAGACTTGCTCTGAGGATATTGGCTACTCCGACAAGGGCACACCGTCAGGTGGAGAAGATTCGTTTGACGCCTCAGTTGTCAAAATCGACCAATAACTGCGGCAGCTAAAGCACGAACAGACGGCCGGATAGACGGTCGGACGATTGGATGGACAGAGTGACAGACAGACAACTGTTATCCCGCCTGAAGCCCACTTTCGTTAATAAGAAATTAAAATGCAATGGGCAAAATATATAGCTGAGGAAGAGGTGCTACGGAATCTACACATCCTCAGAAAAGGATCATGCGGATGAAGAGGAATGGGTTACTCAGTGGTTTGCACATTTTTCTTTTTCTATCAATCCTATTCTGGGCATAGGTTTCAGAGCCCTTTCCCTGAGATCCAACATTCTCTCTACGTGCTAAACACCTCCACATGCCACCACTTCGACGCTAACACCCTCATGCTAGGGCTGTCTCATATTGGACTAATGTAAATGGTATTAGCTAGGGTATTGTTACGACATATTGGTTGGTCTTATGATAGATCAGTAAGGTTTGTTATAACGAAATTCGAATTCTTAAACTGTTCCCTGTCCCAGCCGGGATTCGAAATTGGGTCCACTGGGATTGCAAACCACCCCTCTACTGACTCGGCCACGACGTGGTACTAGTCTCGTGTTTGGAGGATCCTCTGTCGTGAGTTTGACTTTGAAACCCCCTAATTGTAATCGAGTTAGTGGGTTGGAGGCTCACATGCTAGCCTAACACCTGTCCGCAACAATCAGGTTAACCAAACTTAAACCGTACCACTGTCTATCACCACTGCTTCAGCTCCACCGCCTGTATCTTGAATCTGTCCTACGATGCTCCTAACCACTCTCTGTTAACACTGCATTCTGTCCCACCGTCTGTGCCTTGCATCTGTCCTTCCCTTCTCCTAACCACTGTCTATTACCACTACCTTTTGTTTCACCGCCTGTGCCTTGCATCTGTCTTTCCCTTCTAACCACTGTCTGTTACCGCTGCCTTTTGTTTTGCTGTCTGGGCTTTGCATATGTCCTACCCTCCTCCAAACCACTGTCTGCTACCACTATCTTGTGTTTTACCGTCTGAGCCTTGCATCTGTTCTACCCTCCTTCCAGGCCCTTTGTGGCTTTACCCCTTTAAGTGAAGGAAAGGAGGGTAAAATTATGGAACACTGCAACCATACACCATCCGACCCTTTAGTTCCCCATTAGAAGTGTAGGGGACCGGGGCTAGGCAACTCAGTCCAGACATTTAAGGTGAAAGTCACTATACTCTTTTTACTTTAACTTTGCCCAGAATTCCCATCTCTCCATTTTGAAGACTGAGTTAAAAGAATAGACTGACACTGGAATATGATGCTAGTCATGAATAGGTGTTATGCAAATTGTGTAGAGTGGTAGCATTGTCTCTTTCTGCCAGAGTTACGTGAAATAATCCGCAAAGGACAAAAATCTGGGCCAAGTTAAAGTAAAAATAGTATAGTAGCCCTTTTCTGAGCAGCATGATCTGAGCATTAAACTCCAACTACCTTCTGATTTAAATCCTTTTTGGGTCACGTCAGGTTAGAGCAACGATTTTCAGCCAATGTGTCGCGACGTATTAGTGTGCCTCGAAGCATCCGTAGGTGTGCCGCTAGCGTTTAAATAGCATCTGGATAGTATTTTTAAAAAATAGCATTTGGATACGTTTTGATATTACTGGTACTTCTATGGAGGGCGTTAACCCCCTTTTTTTTTAAATGATGCAATAAGTAAATGTGTTATTCATTAAAAGCCCAAATGGCAGTATTAAATTATCTCCTGAATTCCGTAGTATATAACTGCAAATATGCTCAAAACTTTCAAATTCTTTTGAAAACCATAGTCAACATTATACAGTACTTTTGGCAAATATAATTAATAAAGTATTACCTTTTTAAATTTATGATCATATTCCTATCATTCATTTTCTTTCAAATGGTCAAATCTATCCTTAAATACTGATGTTGTGCCTTGGCCATTTTAGTGCCTGGCTCACTGTGCCATGAGATGAAAAAAGTTGAAAATCACTGGGTTAGTGCATCTTATCCACTGGGCTAGACCACCCAGCGTCCGTTTGGCGGCTGTATGGTTACCATCCAAAGTATTAAGTGGTTTCCTGAGTTACTTGCTACTGAATTTGTTATTATTATTATTATTATTAGTAGTAGTAGTAGTAGTAGTAGTATTGTTGTTGTTGTTGTTGTTGTTGTTATTATTATGATTATTATCATCATCATCATCATCATCATCATCATTATCATCAGCAGCATCATTATCATCATCAGCAACAGAAGTATCATCGTCATTATTATTATTATTATTATTATCACTATGTAACAAAAAAAAGTCTATTTCTGTGTAATAAGGGGGCTACTATTTCCTTATTTGTTTTGCTCCAAAACTATAGAGAACATAATATAACATCATCCTGAAACTTCGCTTTTGTACACAGGAGAATGATTTTTTATATATTTACTAATTTTCTGTAGAAAGAACGAATGGGTTTGTCTTTTCCTTCGTGAGGAGTCAGAAGAAAATATATAAATATAAAAAGTAATATGTAACAATATTGAATACATAATGAATGAAATCAAAGAAGTCTAGAATCGAACATTTTTTTCGCGATTTGCGAATGTACAGTATAGTAGATCACTTTCACGGACCAGCCCCCCAATGTATTCCCCCATCATGCTCACGTTATGCTGTCCTTGGCATCTCCTCTCAAAGTCCATTTGATCTTGACAGAAGCGTTCTCCTTGCTATTCAGAATATGCACCCACGTTGTCCTTGAATTCATCAAGATGGGAATGAGGCTTATGAATCTTGACTAACATTTTACAGCCCATGGCGCCGTGGTTCTTTATGAGGTTGTCAATCAGCTCCAAATGGTCCTCATTCTTGTGATTTCCAAGAAAACCGCGAACCATTGCTTTCACGCTGTCCCAAGTCACTTTTCCACTTTCGAAAGCTCGTTAGGAAAATCCTTGCGCTCCAGGATCTTAACCTGTGGACCGACGAAAATATCGGCTTTGATTTTCGCCTCCGACAACGGGGGGAAGTCTCGTAGGTGCTGAAATGCCGCCGACCGCTTGTCCAGCGCCGTGACAAATTGTTTCATGAGGCCCAATTTGATGTGTAAGGGTGGCATCAGTACTTTTCTAGAGTCCACAAGTGGCTCCCATTTCACGTTGTCAAAATATGTCTTATAAGCTTCACACATCTTGACAGATGCTTCAACAGAATATTTCTTCTTTCTCGTTTTAATAAACTGACCACAAATATAGCAAAACGCATCAGCGGAATGCTTACAATCTCTAGATGACATCTCTGAAAAAATTAAATACGTTCATGTTTGCAATGATCGAAAAAACAAAAACAATGGTATAGAATTTAGAGTACAACAAAATTAGCACCGTTACTGTAAAAATCCACAATTCATCCGCAATTCGATAAAGAATTGATATATAATATTAATTCACAAGCCTTTCAACTAAGCTCCGCTCTGACTGACTTCATTTCAACTGACATCGCCCACACCAGGAAAGGTATGGCGCGTCCAGAAACAGTTCGTGTTCGAATAATATGCTTCAGCCAGTCACCGAGCTCAGCAAAATGACGTGCAGTACTGATACCAGCACATGCAGACACATGTAAAATCATTTATGAAGTGAAGCTTTTTGTTCACCCAAGAACTCACCTCACTCTGCCTAGGTAGCCATTTTTCACGTGTTTGAAGGCATAAAAATCACTCTCATAGTCACTCTCTGACGAGAGTAATAGCCATTTTTCATGGTTCTGAGACCGAAACTATCAGAAAATAACACCCACTACCCAGGAACAAAAATCGTGTTACATAGTAACCTGTATTATTATTATTATTATTATATAATATTATTATTATTATTATTATTAGTGTGTGTGTGTGTGTGTGTGTGTGTGTGTGTGTGTGTGTGTGTGAAAGTAAAACATTTTTTGCCTGACTTCGACCATCTTCAGGTGTGCAAGGTAAATGGAAGCTGTTTTATCTTTACAATATACAGGGCTTCATCATGCTCGTAATATTATTCTGTTTGAACAATTATCGTCGCTATGGGTGCTGAGGAGTGGGGGGAGGGGGGCCTTCACGTGGTAGGTGGATCTGTGCCATTATACAAACATCCAACAAGCTCCTCTATCCGACGAAAGGAAGATAGTGAACTGTGAAATAGGAGCAACTTCAGCCTGCAGTCCACCGGGAACATGTTGAGATGAACCTGAGTCTACTACTACGTCACTGTGATATCGTCTCGTATTTTCAACAGCTTAGGACACGTCTAACACAACCTAGTTACCGACTTATGTTACATATTTGGTGGTAGGTGGGGGCGCCCACCATCTATTCACTCGATGTAGTGCTACTTTGGGTGTCTGCCCTTTCCTCTCTTCCTTCCTTTCTCTTCTGTCTTTTCTCCATTATTTCCTCTTGCTTCTGTCCATGGATGACTTTACACTACATCTTCTGTCTTTCTCTCTTTCATTCTTTCCTCCTCCTTCTGCCTATGGGTCTCTACACTGAGTGACAAGCCAAATGGTGTCCTGTCCACCAGGAAAGCATTTACTAAGCTGGGTGGTAAGCATATAACCAAATTACGGCGCCTGGTGGTTTAGTGCGTAATTAAGGTGCTCCAGTCAGACAGCCTTTGTTGGTTTCTATTGCAGGGGTGGTTGGGGTACTCACGTAAGGCCACTCAGGGCCGAGTGAGGCTGGTCACTCTCATCTTAAATGTCAGGACCAACTTGCCTAGCCCAGGGCTCCTACGCTTCTCTTGGGGCAACACAGGATTGGATGATGGATGGATGGATTAAAGTTTGTTATTTTCTTATATGTTGCTTGTATCTAAGGTGAGGGACGCCTTCTTGTGGTAGCACCGGTATAACGAGGCGGCTTCGTTGCTCGGTTATACGGTTAAAGGATGATGGACTGCGGGAAATGTGCAACTGCAGCCTGCACTCACTGGGTTCATATTTCAGATGAACTTGGGACCACAACAGCATCAACAATAACAATTATAACAACAGAAATTACTACTACTACTGCTACTGCTACTGCTACTACTATTACTTCTATTACATTGGCAGACGGGAGTCTCCTTAAGCCACGAGAACACACACACACACACACACACACACACACACACACACACACACACACACACACACACACACACACACACACATTATATCCAGTATCTGACACTTACGTTGGCGAAACAATTTTCAAAATCCTTTCAGCACAAAGACGTCTCCTCTCTCTCTCTCTCTCTCTCTCTCTCTCTCTCTCTCTCTCTCTCTCTGAAGTCTTTCTACTGTTTACCGTCATCAGTCAGCGACATAGTACTGAAGGGGTTAATGAGGGCAATACATAATCCCCTCGGCTCCAAAAATCTCTCATCAGCTGAATAAAATCGTCTGGTGATGGGAAGAAAAAATACAAAATACGTCACCGTAATGAAAGGCTTAACTTCCTTATGCCCTGAATGCTTCCTTATTTATTTATCTATATGATAATCAGTCCTTCGAAGCAGGATGACAACATTTTCGCCAACGCACACTCCCGTTGCGCTAGACTCAGACTGTGTGTGTGTGTGTGTGTGTGTGTGTGTGTGTGTGTGTGTGTGTGTGTGTGTGTGTGTGTGTGTGTGTGTGCTTTAACTCCTCCTAGACTATTTGATAGATTTGAATGAAACTTCCCAGATGGGTTCGTCCGGGTACTGGGAAGGTTTTCCACTCTTCGGTTTTGCAGCCATGATTTATAGGGAGTCAGCTCCCCCTCCAAATTAAAAATGATCAGAAACAGTGAAAGGAGGGCTGATATGGCTTTGACATCTTAGTACATATTGTTCAAGGGACTCTCTCACCCGTATTGCGATATTTGGCGAGCGTAAACCCCCGTAAAGATTCTTGGTGGGTTAGCCCCTTCAGAAAATAAAAACGATCAGAAATATGGGGAAATGAGATCATGGATTTCAACGAAACTTCTCAGGTCAGTTCGTCTGATTCCTCAATAATGTCTTCCATTATGTAAAGGTTTCCACAACTATTTTTAGAAGAGTCGTTCCCCCACTCACCAAATAAAATTTCTCAGAAGTAGGCTAGTGAAATGAGGACAGAGATGGCTTTGACATCTTAGTGCATGTTGTGCAATGGACTTTTATCCGTAATGCGATACTTGGAAAGCGTGATGTCACCTTTGATTCTTGAAGGGGGTCAGCTCCCTCCCTCTCAAAAAAAAAAAAAAAAAAAAAAAAAAAAAAAAAAAAAACAGAAATAGGAGAAAGATTTGAAAAAACGCCCCAGGTGAGTTCGTCTGCTTACTCCGAAGGTCTTCCACAAATTACAATTTTCCAACCAAAATTTTTAGGAGGGCAAGCTCCCCCCCTTACCAAATTTATTTATCTCAGAAATAATCAAAGGAGGACAGATATGGCTTTGATATCTCAGTAGATGTTGTACAATGGACTTTCATTCGTAATGCGATATTTAGGGAGATCATGACCCTACCTCAGTGATTCTTGGGGGGTCAGTCCCCCTCCCAGAAATATAAATTATCAGAAAGAGGGGATTGTGAGCACATGAATTTCAAAGAAATCGGCATACATACTGCAGGACTGGGTGTGTAAGTTCCACTTTTTTTTTTAAATTCCCAAGAAAGGAACTGCACATCTAATATATTTATTTGTTTACTCTTTAATGTATTTATTTGTTCATTTTTGCAGGATATCGGAATGAAAACTGTCCTACTCCTCCCAGCCTTCCCATCCCAAGAATTCTGCCACCCATCTACTCACAAACTTTTCAGTTATCTATTCACAAAGATTTCATCTAATATTATCCTCTCACAAGTATTTAATTAACTACCTACTCACAGGCTTTTCATCAGTTAATGATTCACAAACACTTCGTCTACCATTTATTACAAACTATTCATTTCCTGTCTACTCTGTTACTGGACACTTACTCATCGCATATTTTATTCACGCACTCACTCACCAAACTAACACGCATTTATTCACTCAAAGACGTAATTACCATCCACCTACCCTTTTAACACTCATTCACTCACCTAATCTCTCTCTCTCTCACACACACACACACACACACACACACACACACACACACACACACACACACACACACACACACACACATTCGTTCAGCTAACACCCATTTACTCCCCTAAAATGCCATTACCCACTTCCTCACATCACACCCTCACCCTTATCATCCTCATCTCACTCACGCTTGGTACCCACCCTTCTACCATCAATCAGCATCAAGAACCTCATCTTCAAAACACCACGAGCATTAATGAGTCACCCCAAAGCTTCCTAAAACATCAAGACAACAATGAATATCAAAAACATCACCCTCACAACATAATTCAAATCAAGAAGTCTACCCTGAGCTTCTTAAAGCATCGGGATTTAATTATGAGAGAGAGTAATCGTGATGAAATGAAGAAAGATATGAGTCTGGGTAAAGAAGAGAAAAATGATAATGCAGCAGAGAGGAAAAAGGAGAGTGTGAATTATGGAAAAGTGGAAAATGAATATATTGATGATGGAAGAGAGAAAAGTAATAATACAGCAGAAAGGAAAACTGAAGATGTTGAACAAGGAAAAGTGAAAATTAAAGGAGCAGAGTACAGGGAAATGAAACACGAAGTAGTTAGTGTAAAATTTGAAGAAATGGATGATGAAATGCATGGAAGTTACGAAATGAAGTACGCAAAGATAATAAATAAAGAACTGAAGCATGAGAAAATGAAAAATGACAAAACAGAAAAAAGAAACCTTAAAAACAAAGATGGTTCTGGTTTCCCGCACTTGGAGACCCTGTGGACAGCTTTAGAAGACGTGTCTGGCCTCCACGCGCCAACTTACCATCACCATCTGCATAAAAACACCGCACCTGACTTCAGAACTAACCAGGCAAATTTATTATACTCTTTTCACTTTAACTTGACACAGATTTGGGTCCTTTTGCACCTGATTATCCTTAACTCAGTGGCAGTTTAAGACAGTGTTGTGAATTATATCCTTTCCATAGCACTTCGTGAATGAGATGATAATCTAGTGCCAATCTATTATTGCAGCTCAACATTCACGATGGACAGTCGACAAATTTAGTTCATGTTAAGGTGAAATAGCTATACTCCAGTCCAGATGCTTTGGAAGGTAAGGTGACTTTTGGGATGTATTTTCGTGGGTGCAAGAAGTTTTCTAACACCACTTCCTTTATTACCTCTGCCAACGAAGTTGGAGAAGGTTATGTATTCAATTTGTTTGTCTGTTTGTTTGTTTGTTTGTCCAGACGATATCTCCAAAAGTTCTCAATGAACTTCGATGAAATTTGGTGGAAGGGTGGTCCATGGGCCAAGAAAGAACTGGTTAAATTTGGGGGCGGATCTTGATCCTGATCCGGTACCCACGTATTCCGTCCGCACAGTATCTCAAAAAGTTTCCAATCATTTTCAATAAAATTTGTGGACGAGTGGGCCATGGGTCAAGGAACAATTGATTAAATTTCGGGGTGGATCCGGATCCTATGAATTCCACACAATATCTCCACGGATCCGATTCCGGATCCTTTTTAATGGCATTGGTGGAAGTACTGTATGCGCTCTCCGAGTGTCGTGTAGTTTATTTATTTATTTACTTTTTTACCTCATTTATTCATTTATTTCATTTATATATTTGTTGCATATGGCACATCGATATTTACTTGTACCCATATCCCTTTTACTTTAACTTGGCCTGCAATTGCCATTTCCCCATTTAGAATGCTGATTATGATTACGACCATGAAGAAGTGTTACAGGAAGGATGTAGAACCGTAGCATTTTTATTCTGCCATTGAGGTACGTGGAAGAAGCTGCAAAAGGACTAAAATCTGGGCCAGGTTAAGGTTAAGCAACAATAACATAGTGTGTTCCCAGAAATTAGAAAAAAAGTTAGGAAGTCATTCTAGGTCTAATTTTGAGTGAAAAATGCTGCATCAGTATGGGTCCTGTTCTGCCCCGTTACGCAGCCGTAGTTACTGATGCCTTTATTGCCACAAATGTTCTCCTTGATTATTAGCCCATAAAGATCATCAGTACCTGTAGCTCCGTGAATGCTGGGAATTGGAATCATGTTGATATAGGTTTTACTAATAATTAACCTATAATGGCTTCGTTTTTAATAATAATAATAATAATAATAATAATAATAATAATAATAATAGTAATAATAATCATCATCATCATCATCATCATCATCATCATCATCATCGTCATCATCATCATCATCATCATCATCATCATCATCATCATCATCATCATCATGTGATGATAATAATAATAACAATAATAATGATAATAATAATAATAATAATAATAATAATAATAATAATAATAAGACTAATAATAATAGCAATAACGATGATACGACTACTACTACTACTACTACTAACAATAATGATAATAATAATAATAATAATGATAATAATAGTCTATCTATCTATCTATCTATCTATCTATTGCCAGACGCCTCAATCCCGTTTGGGGTGGCCACAAACAAATCGCCTCCAAGTCGCCCTGTCCCCCGCCATTTCACTGCCCTGCTCCCAACTCACACCCCCCTCTCTCATATACCTCTCCACCCCATCCCTCCATCTCATCCTCCCTCTTCCCCCTTCCACCTCGCTCACATACACTCTCTTCGTCAGTCTTTCACTCTCCATCCTCTCCACATGGCCAAACCACCTCAGTGTGTTCCTCATAACGCTCCCTATCACATCCACATCAACACCACGTTCCTTTATATCCTCATTCGTCAGCCTGTCTCTCCATGTGACTCCACAGGCTCCTCTTAAATAACTCATTTCCACTGCTCTCACTCTTGACTTGTGTCCTTCCAACAACGTCCAAGCTTCACTTCCGTATTAGAGTTGGTATCACAATACTGTCATGTAGTAACTTTTTCACTTCCATGCTCACTTCCCTGTTTCTTATCACTGCTTTCAAAGAACCAGCAACCTTTCTTCCCTGCTGTACCCTTTCAAGCACTTCACCCTCCAAACCTCCATCCTTACTCATCACACTACCCAAGTACTTAAACGTACTCACATTTTCCAATTCCTCACCATCCAACCTCGCTGTACATTCACTGACTTCACCTCTCTCAAAGACCATCACTTTACTCTTCCCTACATTCACCTTCAGATTCCGTTTCTTACACACTCTCCCAAACTCATCCACCAAGCCTTGCAGCTCCCCTTCGTCTTCACTCAACAACACAGTATCATCTGCAAACAACAGTACAGGGAGTTTCCAAACACTATCCTCTCTCACCAGGGTCACTCCAACATCCACTACCCTACCTTGTACTTCTTTTATTACTCCATCCATGTACAGATTGAACAACCATGGAGACATGACACATCCCTGTTTCAACCCAACTTTCAAAGAGAAAAATTCACTTAGTTCGCCATCCACACGCACTGCAGCCTTCGCACCATCGTACATACTCTTCACAGCATTCAACAACTTCCCATCTACTCCATATATTCTTAACACTTTCCACAATCCTTGTCTATCCACCCTGTCATATGCTTTCTCCAAATCCATGAAAGCCGCATACAACTTCTTTCCCTTCTCTAGAAACTTTTCCACTAAAGATCTATGAATGAATATCTGATCTACACAACCTCTTCCCTTCCTAAAGCCTCCCTGTTCTTCTCCAACTAATTTCTCTGTTCTTTCTCTAACTCTGTCAATAAGTATCCTGCCATACACTTTTCCTATTATACTAAGAAGACAAATGCCCCTATGATTACCACACACTTCTTTTTCCCCTTTTCCTTTGTACAAGGGAATAATTATACTTGACTTCCAATCCTCCGGGACTCTACCTTCCTCCCAGGCTAATCTGCACATCTTCCACATCCATTCTACTACTATCTCTCGAGACAGCCTGTGTATTGAGTCAGTGTGCACATTCCCATCAGGTAAATTGTTGCCCGGGGAAGGATAAGGCGAGGATAAAAACTTCCCACAACAAAATCAAATTATTCTGTACCTTTGATTTCCTGTGTCGAGAAATACGTTAATAAATAAAGACAGCTCTGTACCCCATGGCCCTATTTATTTTTATTTATTTAAGGAACAAAAGATATTAACAAACATTATTAATTTTATTTCGTGTCCTAATTGCAGCTTTCATAAATTACGGGTGGGGGGGAATGTCCATGATTCCCAATCTTAAATACGGCCTTGTACATAGACACTGACTCACTTCTTACTCATCCAGCCATTAACCTATCCCTTACAAGCCACTGACTCACTTCCTACTCACCCAGCCACTGACTCACCCCTTACTCACCCAGCCACTGACTCACCCCTTACTGACCCAGCCACTGAATCACCCCTTACTGACCCAGCCACTAACTCACCCTTTACCTAACCAGCCACTGACTTACCCCTTACTCACCCAGCCACTGACTCACCCCTTACTCACCCAGCCACTGACTCACCCCTTACCCAGCCACTGACTCACCCATTACTCACCCAGCCACTGACTCACTCATTACTCACCCAGCCACTGATTTATCCATTACTAACCCAGCCACTGACTCACCCATTACTTACCCAGCCACTGACTCACCCCTTACTCACCCAGCCACTGACTCACCCATTACTCACCCAGCCACTGACAAACCCCTTACTCACCCAGCCACTGACTCACCCATTACTCACCCAGCCACTGACTCACCCATTACTCATCCAGCCACTGACTAACCCATTACTCACCCAGCCACTGACTCACCCCTTACTCACCCAGCCACTGACTCACCCATTACTCACCCAGCCACTGATTTACCCATTACTCACCCAGCCACTGACTCACCCATTACTCACCCAGCCACTGACTCACCCCTTACTCACCCAGCCACTGACTAACCCATTACTCACCCAGCCACTGACTCACCCCTTACTCACCCAGCCACTGACTCACCCATTACTCACCCAGCCACTGATTTACCCATTATTCGCCCAGCCACTGACTCATCCCTTGTTCAATCGCTAGCTCACCCACTCAGTGACTTACCACTAACTCACCCAGCCACTGACTCACCTCATACTAACCCAGCAAGTGACTCACCCACTACTCACCCAGCCACTAACTCATCCATTACCCATCTCTGACTCATCCTTTACCCAGCCAGTGATTCACTCCTTGCTCAGCCACTGACTCATCCATTTCCCACATAGTCATTGACTCACCTCATACTCATCTAGCCACTGACTCACCCCATACCCAGTGTATGTCTCCCCTCACCCAACCACTGATTTTTCCCTTACCCAGTCACTGACTCACTCACCCATCTACTCATATCTCAATCACCCAGTCACCGACTCACCCCTTACAAATTACTCATCCAGCCACTGACTCATCCCTTACTCACCCATTACTCACCCAGCCACTGACTCATCCCTTACTCGTTACTCACCCAGCCACTGACTCATCCTTTACTCACCCATTATTCATCCAGCCACTGACTCATCCCTTACTCACCCATTACTCTTCTAGCCAGTTTCATTCCTTACTCACCCAGCCACTGACTCATCCCTTACCCATGATTCACCCAGCCACTGACTCACCCTTTACCCAGCCAGTGACTCACCCGTGACTCACTCCTTCAGGCTACGAGGGGCGATGTCGGGGCGTGGGTGTGGTACTACCTGCCTGATCCTGCCCTGGTGGGGGGACCCTGTGGGGGGGACGTGATGGCTCTAATGGCAGCCTTTACTCAGCAGGCACCGTGGGCACTGAAGGGTGAGAGAGAGAGAGAGAGAGAGAGAGAGAGAGAGAGAGAGAGAGAGGGGGGGGAATGAAAGTAATATGTGGAAGAGGAGGAAGGAAAAGGAGAGGAGACGGGAGGAAGGAGAAGGAAGGGAGGGAGAATGGGAGGATGGGGTCTGGAAGAGGAGGAATGAGAGAAGGGAGGGAGAGGATGGGAGGATGTAAGAGAGATGGAAGTAGAGTATGGAGCAATAGGGAAAATAAAGAAAAGAAGGGGAAGGAGGGAGAGGGGAATGTAACATGAAAGTCGAGTATGGAGGAAGGGGAGGGAAAATGAGGGGGGTGGGGAAGGAAGTGGAAGGAGGGGAGAGGGAAAGAAAGATGGAGGTGTGCTGGAGGGAGAGGGGAAAAAAAAGGGAAGTGGAAGGGGAAGCAGAGGAGGGGGAAAGGAAGATGGAGGTGCGGTGGTGGGGTAATCAGAGACAGAATCAGAATTTCTTTTCCGTTGTTACAATGGTTAATCTTTACATGAGGATACAATTACTAATACAAGGTAAAATACAGATTACTTAAAACTATACCTCATACCAATTAATTTGGCCAGGCATGTATGGCAACACTGTTCCCACCGAGATTCTGATTGGCTGGAGGTGTTTGTTCGATTTCGTTGTTGCTTAAACCGATACTCTCTTTATTATCAGATATGATACTGAGTTTGTCGACAATACAATCGTCAAAAGCAATAATAAATCCGTTATATACTTAACAACAATGAAATCTGCGTAGGAAGATAGAAATATGAGTCAACAAATTATTATAACAGTCCAAGTCAAGGTCAGCATTCGAACAATTCCTTTAAATCGCCGACACTCGATAAAAGTACAGAAAATTAAGGAAACCTGCTTAATCTAAGCGCTGGTGTAACACATTTAAATTTTAAGTCCAGTCCGTACTATGATAATAGAGGAATTGTAATGAAATAGTTTCCTTTAGCCTACTTTGAGTTTCGCAATTTTTTCAAACCTCCCTGCCCGCACAACTCGTCTTTTCATCAAAATTTTTAATCATTCAGAGTTGTGGCACGATTTAAGGGAGCGGACTGATCTTAAAATTAGAATGTGTGTTACACCAGTGCTTAGATTAAGCAGGTTTCCTTAATTTTCTGTAATTTTATCGAGTGTCGGCGATTTAAAGGAATTGTTCGAATGCTGACCTTGACTTGGACTGTTATAATAATTTGTTGACTCATATTTCTATCTTCCTACTCAGATTTCATTGTTGTTAAGTATATAACGGATTTATTATTGCTTTTGACGATTGTATTGTCGACAAACTCAGTATCATATCTGATAATAAAGAGAGTATAGGTTTAAGCAACAACGAAATCGAACAAACACCTCCAGCCAATCAGAATCTCGGTGGGAACAGTGTTGCCATACATGCCTGGCCAAATTAATTGGTATGAGGTATAGTGTAAATATACGACTTACCTAAAGCAATTGTAAAACACAAAGTTTCTGTTCATGTTTAAGCACAGAGAATACTCTTCTAGTGAACATCTAGCGTAGACAGTACTGACATGCATTGACCATTAAAAAGGTAATGTTTTAGTCTATCTGTCTATCTATTCTCAGACGCCTTAATCCCATAAAGGGTGGCCACAAACAAATCGCCTCCATGTCGCCCTGTCCCCCGCCATTTCAATGCCTTGCTCCCAGCTCACACCCCTCCTCTCTCATATACCTCTTCACTCCATCCCTCCATCTCATCCTTGGCCTCCCCCTCCCTCTCCCCATCTCCACCTCACTCACATACACTCTTCTCGTCAGTCTCTCACTCTCCATCCTTTCCACATGGCCAAACCACCTCAGTGTGTTTCTCCTAACGCTTCTTATCACATCCACATTCAAACCACAATGCTCCTTCACATCCTCATTTGTCAGTCTGCCTCTCCATGTGACTTCACAGGCTCCTCTCAAATAACTCATTTCTACCGCCCTCATTCTTGACATCTGTCCCTCCAACAAGGTCCAAACTTCACTTCCATACGTTAGAGTTGGTATCACAATACTGTCATATAGTAACTTTTCACTTCCATGGTGAACAGTGAGGATATTAAAGATGCGTGGAGAGAGCATTATAGCCGGTTGTTGAATGAGGAGTTTGACTGGGACAGGGAAGGTTTGGAGCCAGCAGATCCAGTGTTTGGCCCATGGCCTTTGATTGATGCTGCTACTGTGAGTGAGGCAATAGGCAGGATGAAGGTGGGGAAGGCTGCAGGTGTGTCTGGGTTGACTGCCGAAATGCTGAAGGCCTCAGAAGTTATAGGGGTGAGGTTAGTCACTGACCTGATAAATATGATTATTTATGAGTGTGTTGTCCCAGATGATTGGCTGAAGAGTGTAATTGTAAACGTGTATAAAGGGAAGGGTGATGGCCTGGAAATTATAGAGGTATAAAACTTTTAGATCAGATAATGAAGGTAATGGAGAGAGTTTTAGAAGGTATGATTAGAGAAAGAGTGAATATTGATGAGATGCAATTTGGGTTTACGCCAGGTAGGGGGACCACTGATGCCATATTCATTGTTCGACAGCTTCAGGAAAAATATATTGGTAAGAAAAGGGATCTGTATTTTGTTTTTGTTGATTTGGAAAAGGCCTTTGACAGAGTCCCTAGAGAGGTGGTGAAGTGGGTAATGAGAAAGCTTGGCTTGAAGGAGTGGCTTGGTAGGGTGGTTATGGCTATCTATGTGGGTGCTCGTACCCAGGTAAGAGTGAATGGAGATTTGAGTGATGAGTTTTCCGTGAACGTTGGTGTGCATCAGGGGTCAGTTTTGAGTCTCATGTTGTTTATCATGGTACTTGAAGCCCTCTCACATGACTTCAGAAACAGACTCCCGTGGGAGATGCTGTATGCTGATGATTTGGTGTTGACTGCAGAGAACGAAAGGGAGGCGGACGAAAGGTTTAGGAAGTGGAGAGATGGTATAGGGCACAAGGGCGTAAGGGTAAATGCAGATAAAACAAAAGTGATGATATCTAGGGTTGGTCAAAGACTAGGGGGAGTGGCCATGTGCAGTTTGCCACAAGGGCATGGGAAGTAATTCTATCTTGTGCGGTGTTTGTGACAAATGAGTGCACAAGAGATGAAGTGGTATCAGAGGTAGACTGCGAGATAATGCTGATTTTATGTGTACGGCGTGTCAGGGAGAGCAGGTGGAGATTGTCAGGCATGAAAGGATTGAACTTGCTGGTGAATCTCTTGAGTGTGTGGAAGAGTTTTGTTACTTGGGAGACATGTGTGCTGGAGTTGGGGCTGGAGGTAGCTCTGTGACAAGGGTGAGAAGTGGTTGGAAGAAGTTCAGGGAGCTGTTGCCTCTCCTAACATTGAGAGAACACTCCCTACGTGCTAAGGAGTCTTTGTATGCAGCATGTGTTAGGAGTGTATGGTAGTGAGACCTGGGCAGTAAAGGAGGAGGATATTCACAGGCTCAGATGTACAAAAATGACAATGATTAGGTGGATGTGTAGTGCGTCCTTGCGTGCAAGGTCTGGGGGGGCTGGGTTTATGATGGAAGAGTTGAGAAGTAGGATGGGACTGGAGTGTATTGGTGTTGTGATGAGGAAAGGTAGATTGAGGTGGTTTGGGCATGTGGAGAGGATGGGGGATGATAATTGGGTGAGGAAGGTGAGAAGTGTTAATATTGGGGGGGGGGGATTATGAGGGGTAGACCGAGAAAGACATGGGACGAGGTCATTAAGTGTGACCTCAGGGTTAAGGGACTGAACAGAGAGGCTGCAGTAGATCGTGCAGCATGGAGAGCCGCAATTAGGTGACCAAGGCCGACGCATGCAAGCATGTTGGAGCCTTTAAAAATGAAACGAAACGCAAACGAAATGCTCACTTCCCTGTTTCTTATCACTGCTCTCAAAGAACCAGCAACCTTTCTTCCTTGTTGCACGCTTTCGAGCACTTCACCCTCTAAACTTCCATCCTTATTCATCACAGTACCCAAGTACTTAACCACACTCACATTTTCCATTTCCTCCTCATCCAACCTCACTGTACATTCACTGACTTCGCTTCCCTCAAAGACCATAACTTTACTCTTACCTACATTCACCTTTAGATTGTGTTTCTTACACACACTCTCAAACTCATCCACCAAGCCATGCAGCTCCCCTTTGTCTTCACTTAACAACACAGAATCATCTGCAAACAACAATACACGAGTTTCCAAACATTGCCCTCTCTCATTAGGACAGCTCCACCATCCACTGCCCTACCTTGTATCTCTTTTATAACCCCATCCATATACAGATTGAACAGCCATGGAGACATGACACTTCCCTGTTTCAATCCAACCTTCAAGTAGAAAAATTCACTCAGTTCACTATCCACGCGCACTGCAGCCTTCGCACCATCGTACATACTCTTCACAGCATTCAGCAACTTCTCATCTACTCCATATATTCATAATACTTTCCACAATCCTTGTCTATCCACCCTATTATATGCTTTCTCCAAATCCATGAAGGCCGCATACAACTTCTTTCCCTTCTCTAGAAACTTTTCCACTAAAGATGTAAGAATGAATATCTGATTTACACAGCTTCTTCCCTTCCTAAAACCTCCCTGTTTTTCTCCAACTAATTCCTCTGTTATTTCCCTAACTCTGGGAATCAGTATCCTACCATATACTTTTCCTATTACACTACGAAGACAAATGCCCCTGTGATTACCACACACTTCTTTTTCCCCTTTCCCTTTGTACAGGGGAATAATTATACCTGACTTCCTATCCTCTAGGACCCTACCTTCCTCCAATGCCAATCCGCACATCTTCCACATTCATTCTATTACTATCTCTCCCCCACTCTTCAGCATTTCACCACACACTCCATCAATTCCTGGGGCTTTCCCTTTTTTGCCTTTCTTCATTGCTTCCACAACTTCTATCTTACTGATTTCTTCCTCTCTTCTCACATCTGTCTTTCTCCCAGCCATTCCCCAGCCACTTATACTCGCACTACTTTCATTCTTTATGTTCCACAATTCCTTAAAGTGTTTTAGGTGCTTGCTAAATGAGGATATGCTATTACAACTTCTTATATAACATTGGAGACTGATTCAGACCATAGATCCAGCCACCTAAAGGGACCTGTCCCCATATAAGTGTTAATTTGGGGAACACTGTTGTTGTTGCTTTGTGTTTACACTGCAGATTTCACTTGCTGCAAGAAGTAAGAATAACCAGTGATGTACTCTGTACGAGATGCTGAAAACTGTTCATCCTAGTCCATACATATACCTTTGATCAATTTTGAATCACTGTAGTTCTCTTAAATATGGTGTAACATGATCATATTTAGTAGCAACTCCTACTGCAACATTTGAGACAACGTTCTACAGTTTCTGCACATGCTGTAGTTGTGTTTTGTTGGCTGCACCCTAAATTTTTAAATCATAATTCATCATGACTAAGATAAGAGACTGAATGACAATGATCCTTGTCTTCTTAGTAAAGTTATCCGATTAATATATTATAAAACCAAAAACCCTTTTACTCATTTCACTGATACGTTTATCAAAGAGCATCTAGTTGTCAATATAAACGTCGAGGTTCTATAGCGACTTGCTCAGAGAGAAAGGCGAAAGGTAGATGGAAACGAGCTGGAGAGGGAGAGAAAAGGAGGGGGAAGGGGTGACAGGAAGGGGAGAAGAAGAGACGTGACAACCCACAAGATAGTACACAGCAAATATCATGGCCAATAAGGGCTGGGTGCGGGTGGGGGTGGGGGCGAGGGGAGGGGAAGGGGGAAGCGTGTGCGATAGGGAGAAGGAGAGGGTGTAGAGGAGTGAGGAGAGAAGGAAGGATTGAGGGAGGGAAAGGAAAGGAGGTCGGGCGAGGGGAAAAGAGAGAGGGAAGAAAGGAATCCAGGAGGGTAGGAAGAAGAAAAATGAAAAGTGGGAGCAGAAGTGTGGAAACAGAGGGGGGTAAGAAGTGGGGAGAGTAAGGGGAGAGGGAAGGCAGAGGGGGATAAAGTAGGAAGAGAAGGGATGTAGAGTAGAAAGGAAGGTTGAGGATGAAAGGAAGGGAGAGAAAGAAAGTTAAGAGGAAGGAGAAAGATAGGGAGAAGACAAAAGGGCAGAGGGAAGGAGCTAAGAAAGAAGGTAAAGGAAGGGGAGGAGAGATAAAAACGGGAGAGAAGGAAAGATTGAGGGGATTGGGAAGAGGCAAGAAGAAGCGAACGAAAGACAGGGAGGAAAGAGAAGCGGAGATGAGGTAAGTGCGAGGAGAGGGGAAGGAATGAAGGGGAGAGAGGAAAGAAAGGTAAGACAAGAGAACGAAGGAAGAGAGGGAAGAGAATCGAAGAAAGGGAGAGAGGAGTAGAAAGGAAGGAGGGATGGAGAGAATGGGGAGTGAAGGAAGGAGAAGAGAAAGGTAAGAAGATAATGGGGAAAGGAGGAAAGGAGAAAGAGACGGAAAGAGGAGGAGGAGGAGGAAAAGGAAAAAGATGTGAAGGGGTAAAAAGACGCAGGGGAGGGAGAGGAGAAGGGGGCTAAGGAAGCGAAAAAATAGAGGAAGGAGAAGGGGAATGAAAAGAGAGGGAGGAAGGGGAAGAAAGTTAACGGGAAGGGAAGGAAGGGGAATTGAGAAGGCGAATAAATAAGAGAGGCAAGATGTGAGTACATGTGGAGAATTGAGGGAAAGAGGACGAGCACTGGTAGTAGTAATAATGATAATAGCAATAGTAGTGGTAGTAATAGTAGTAGTAGCAGTGGTAGCAGTAGCAAGAAAAGCGGCAGCAGCAACAGAAACAGTAGCAGCAGTAGCAGCAGCAGCAACACCTCAGTCACAGCAGCTGCCGTAGTCACAGCAGCAGCAGCAGCAACAGCAGCAGCAGAAGCAATAACAATATCAACAACAACAACAAAACAAGAGCAACAGCAGTAGCAGCAGCAGAAACAACAGCAACAGTAGCAGAAGTAGAAGCTCAGTACCAATAGCAGCAGCAGCAACAACATAACAACATCAGGAATAATAACAACAACAACAGTAGCAACAACAACAATAACAGCAACAGCATAGGCAACATCAGCAATAAATGCAATAGCAGCAGCAGCAGCAGCAGCCGTAGCAGTAATAGTAGTAGTAGTGGTGATGGTGGTGGTGGCAGCAGCAGTAACATTAATAGAACTAAGGGATGTAGATAGATGGATTGGATAATCCTGCAAAGCATTGAAATAGTCAACAGAAATCCACTATCTCACCCCCTTCACTGATTTCAGGTGTCAAAACATCACAGTCTTATCTCCTTGCATGACATGTTAAAACATATCAGTCATCTCCCCCACTAAGGTTATAACTGATAACGCCATAAAACTCCCACTGACGCAACACACTACACTGGACGTTTCCTATACTTCTTTCACTCTAACTTGGTCTTAAATTGCCGTCTGTCTATCTTGAATGCTGGATTATAACAAAAGATGGACACTTAAATATAATGCTGGTCACGAAGAAGCGTTTTATGGAATGATTACAAAGCTGTAGCACTGTCTTTTTCTGCTGCTGTTCTACGTGAAATAAAATGTAAAAGAAGGAAAATATCTGCCAAGTTAAGGTGAAAGAGCTATAGCTGTTCCTGCTGAACGTTTATTGAGCAGAAATTCATACAAAAGTTACATCATAATAATACTGGTACAATAAAAGGGTACATGAGTGTAGGAAACAATAAATTCCGCGCTGAGTGCTGATAACTGAGATGATCATGTGCAGTGGTTCTAACAAATAAAATACAAGTCAGAGGAGTACAAAACACATTCACATTAGCATTTATCTCTTTCACTCAGATGTACTTTGTATTCTAATCTTGCCACCACCAGACGATTCAATTCAACTCTCTCTCTCTCTCTCTCTCTCTCTCTCTCTCTCTCTCTACCAGTATGAAAAGTCTTTTCTGAGCTAAATAAGTTCGTCTGGAGGTAGCTAGAATCACACAATAGATAGGCCATGGGACTGAAGGGGTTAAGGTACAAGAAACAGGTTGATACTAGTGGTGATGAATCAGGTAATCAATATGACAACTAACTGGATGCGTCCTGATGGCCAGTGTGATGTCTTGGGTGTCCTGGGTTGGCTTTGGCTTGGATTGCGCCACTTGATGTGCTCACTGATCACTCTTGTTCTCTGTCCAATTGATGCCTTTTACCAGGGTAATGGGACCAGCGTAGCCTCACCTCATGGCATGCATTAATTACCTCCGCCAAGGAGGTTATGTTTTACCCCGCGTTGGTTTCTTTGTTTGTTTGTCTGTCTGTTACCAGGATCACTTAAAAAGTTATTAACGGATTTAGATCAATTCTGTGGAAGGGTGAGTCATGGGCCAAGGAAGAATTGATTAAATTTTGGAGAGAGTCCGGATACGGATCCGGAATATCTCGCACAATATCTCTAAAAGTTCTCAATGAATTTCAATGAAATTTTGTAGAAAGGTGGGCCATGCACAAAGAGAGAATTTATTAAATTTGGGGGCGGATCGGGATCAGGATCCTATATACACAGCTCCGTATTCCGCTCCTTTTTAATGGCAATGACATTGGCGGAGGTATGAGCTCTCTGGACGCTTTCTAGTCCGTATATCAAATCTTCATTTGACACAACAGAGTTCAGTTTTATTTTATTTATTTTTTTTTTTAAGACGCCAGAGGAGGAAATTATAAGTTAATGACCTCTCAAGACATGGCTCTATTTGTTGCAGTAAATAAATATCGTTTTCCCACCAAATTAGTAGATAGTTAAATATAGAATAAATTTAATTACAAAGAAAAAATAATTAGTCCTTTAAGCAGTAACGCCAGCAACATTTTTTCCATGACGTGATCTTGTGTGACCTTACCTTCCCCAGTGGTGGACTCGTGGGGTAAGGTGCCTGACGGCCTGCTGGCGGGCAACGAGTGGGTGGCGGGCAGCTTCGACCAGTGCCTAGCCATTAGTCACACCAGCACCGCCACCAACACACACATTACAGGACAGTACTGCACTCTCTCTTTCGGGTAAGATACTCTCAGTATTTATAGCATCAAAACACAGCCATCCACAACACAAACTTCGAATTTGTTCAAGCAAGGAAGGTTGTGTTTGTGTTCTGTTTCGGGAATATTTGACTTTTTTTTTTTTTCTTTTTTTTTTTGAAAATGGCTGGTGCCAATGGAAGGTAATTTTCATGGCAGTTTCAAAAAGATACGACATACCATAACTAGCCTAATAGCTGAGCAAAGAATATGGTACAGTACTATGTTTTTGCACAGCGAGTTTTTTTTTTTTTTTCCTTTGTGTGTGTATTTCGGCTAGATCTGGCTCTTTGAGAGAGAGAGAGAGAGAGAGAGAGAGAGAACTCTTGTCCTATTCGTAATTTTCATGACAATTTCAAAATGGGATGACATGCCACGATTGGTTACTTAGCTGAGTAGAAAAAGGGTATTGTGTTTCAGTCAGAGCGATTTTACAAGACCTATAGGGCAAGAATTATACACACCAAATCTCGGGCGAAGTATAGTCTTTTCTCTTACTGCACTTGTTTAAACAATGGACTGCAAGCAAAACACCTCTCATGGCAGAGGGCAGTTCTAGTATTATTTTTCAACTAATGCCACACGATTTAGCTCAGTCATGTGATCCAGAGTTGGTCTTATTATATATATATATTGTTACGGAACAGAGAAAACTGTCCCGCAAAGTTCCTGGTTCAAAACAAAAGCGTTAGGTAAAATTACAAGTTAAAGTTTAATGCTCAAATTAACAACTAAACATTCAGGACTCATAAGGATAATGTAATGGCAAAAAACAGGTTAAATATATGGTTAACTGCAATAGCCTCTATTAACACGAAATTAGCAAGTGTAAATTTATCTAAGTCAGCCCTGATAAAATGAGAAAACCGGATAATACTCAGTGAATGCAAGATATATTATTACCGATACAAAATATTATCAAAAATGACTGACATAAAAACACATGAATCACCAAAACTTCACCAGGCCTACGAATCAACACCTTATGCTACACAGTACAAGGAAAAAATGCAACAACACTTATACTCAAATTACACAGCTGCTAGATGGTTGGAGACTTCCTGAGCACTCACAATAATAACAACTGTACAGGGGAGGACAGAGATGTGAACAAAATGAGGAGTAGATCTAAGTGGCAATTAATGCAGAGACTGAGCTCATTATATAGGGGCCGGCAGAGCTTGATACAACTTGTAAGAAGGACGCGCAAATGAAGCCATATGGGACAAAGAGTTGACAATCCTGCTCTGAACAACAGAAAGAACGACTTACTCTACTATAAGGGAGGAGGGGGGGAGTGAGGTAGAACACGCTCGTGATCAAACATGCAGCATACTGTACGTTAGAATTACACAAAGGATGATGAAATCATAGGCTATGTAACACCTCCCCTTAAAGAAAAGGAAATTTACAAAGGAAATTTCTTATTACTCTAAAACAATCTGTCTAAAGTCTAGATAAGCAATCTGCAATAACATTTTCTTTCCTCTTGATATGTTGTATGTCCAATGAATACTCCTGAAGAAGCAGACTCCATCTTGTCAATCTCTGACTTCTATCTTTAAACTTACTAAGGAATTTCAGTGGGTTATGATCGGTATAAATGACTATGGGGTCAAAACCAGAACACAAATAAAATGAAAAATGCTGTAAACCCAAAATCAAGGCCAAAAGCTCTTTCTCAATAGTTGAGTAGTTCTTTTGAGGTGGAGTGAACTTCTTACTGTAATAAGATACAGGGTGTTCAATACCCTGATCATCCTCTTGCAGCAAAACAGCCCCAGCTCCTGTATCACTTGCGTCAACAGCCATCTTAAAAGGCTTAGCAAAATTTGGAGTAGCGAGCACTGGCTGACTTAATAGGATAGCTTTAAGTTTGGTGAAAGAGGATTCACAGTTATCGGTCCAGACAAATTTAACTCCCTTTTTCAGTAGGTCTGTAAGTGGTGATACAAGAATTGAAAAGTTAAGAACAAATCTCCTGTAATAACCTACCATTCCCAAAAATCTTTGTAGCTCTTTCCTACTTTTAGGTCTGGGAAGATCACTTATAACCTGAACCTTAGCTCCTGGTGGTGCAACATGTCCATCACCAATTACGTACCCAAGGTACTGAACTTTAGCTTGACCAAACTCACACTTTGATAAATTAGCTACAAGATTAGCCTGAACCAAACGCTCAAGAAATTTACTGACATGGCATAGGTGATCTTTCCAGTTGTCACTGAAGATTAATACATCATCAATATAAACAACACACCCTGCCAAACCCTCTGTTACAACATTCATGAGCTTCTGAAAAGTGGCTGCTGCATTCTTCATACCATATGGCATTACAGAACATACAAAAGTCTTTCCTAGTGTTACAAAACATGAGATCTCCCTAGCACGTTCAGTCATAGGTACTTGCCAGCATCCCTTTAACAAATCAAACTTACTTATGTACCTAGCCTTTCCGATCTTGTCTATACAATCTTCCACGCGAGGGAGAGGTAAGTGTCTGTTTTGGTTATCTGATTAACACGTCTGTAGTCGATGCAAAGCCGCTGTGACCCACCTGGCTTAGGGACTAAAGTGACAGGAGAACTCCACACGCTCTGACAGGGCTCAATCATCTTGTGGTCCAACAGGTAGCCAAGCTCCTTCTGGATGAGAGGAACTTTCACTGGGTTCACACGGTAAGGAGGCAGTTTAATTGCCTTTGCGTCTCCAACATCGACATCATGCATCAACACAGTGGTTCTTCCTGGAGTGGCACGGAACACTTGCGGGTACTCCTGCAGTAATGCCGAAAACTCCTGCCTTTCCTCGGGAGCTAGATGAGAAAGCTTAGTCTGGAGATCATTCATGATATCAGGATTCTTCCCCAAACTATCACTCAGGCTCATGCTGCATGGGAGAATTTCACTTGCAGATTCGGGTGGAACAGCTACAGTGCAGACTGGGTTATTTTCGTCCCCCCTGTGATACAACTTTATCATGTTGATGTGACAAAGTTGCTTGTTCTTTCTACGATCTGGTGTGGCGATGACATAGTTGACATCACTGAGTTTCTTCTCCACGAAATAAGGACCATTAAACTTGGCTTGAAGAGGTTGCCCATGCACCGGTAGCAGAATCAAAACCTGATCTCCTGGCTGAAAGTGGCGTAACCTGGACTTCTTATCATACCAAGTCTTCATCTTCTCCTGAGCAGCTCCTAAATTCTCTCTCGCCAGCTGTAAAGCAGTGGACAGCCCTTCTTTGAACTTCATCACATACTCCAGCAGGTTGACGTCATCTTCCTTCGACAGCCAGCATTCCTCGAGTAGCTTAAGGGGTCCTCTTACTTCATGGCCAAACAGTAGTTCAAAGGGTGAGAAGCCCAGTGATTCATTTGGAGATTCTCTTGCGGCAAATACAACGAATGGAAGACCTTTATCCCAGTCTTTCTGATGTTCCAAACAGTATTTCTTGAGCATCGATTTGAGTGTTTGATGATATCTCTCCAACGCTCCTTGGGTCTGGAGATGGTAAGCTGAAGATGTGATCTGGGTGATGCCCAACTCTTTCATAGACTGCTTGAAAACATTTGACATGAAATTACTTCCCTGGTCTGACCGTACCTCCTTGGGCAGACCAAACTTTGTGAAGAACCCTAGCATTTCCTTAACCACGTTCTTTGCTGAGATATTTCTAAGTGGAATGGCTTCAGGATAACGAGTAGCCATATCAATCAGGGTCAACACATAGGAAAATCCTGAAGAAGTCTTAGGAAGAGGGCCCACAATATCCACCAACACACAGGTGAATGGCGCCTCAAAAAGAGGAATGGGAACTAGAGGTGCAACCTTTTCGGTCTGATTACACTTCCCCACAACTTGACAGGTGTGACAAGACTTACAATACCAGGAAACATCCCTGAAGATACCTGGCCAGTAGAAGTGTTTCAAAATGCGTGCCACAGTCTTCCTCACTCCAAGGTGTCCTGCCAAACTGGAATCATGAGCCACTCTAATGATATCCTGCTTACAAACACGAGGGATGACAACTTGATGTACAACCTCCCATTCACAGTCGGCTGATGCTGTTGGGGGTCTCCACTTCCTCATAAGTACTCCTGACTTTATATAATAACAAGTAGAAGCACCAGCTGACTCTTCCTCACTGCAAGCAGAGTTAGCTAGACCTTTCAACTCAGGGTCAGCAACCTGCAACTCAACCAACTCTTGACAAGACAAATTATCAACACTACGGGGTACTGCCTCATCTGGTGAGTGGTCCAAATTAGCAAGAAAAGTGTCAGCTAGGATAACATCATCATCATCATTATCCTCTAAGTCACCAGTAACTTTAGACTTAGCCCTAGTGACAGCACATGCAGAGAACACATCGGGGACATCACAATCCTGGGTCGCAGCCACTGGCTCACTAGACAACTATGGAGCCGGACACACTTGACTTCCACCAATATCATTTCCAAGTAAGAAAGTTACACCTGATATTGGGAGTGTCTCAACCAACCACACCATAACAGAACCATTAACAAAACCAGACTCTAAATTCACTCTGCACAGAGGGACAGAGAAGTAATTATTCCCTACACCTTGTAAGATTACAGTTTCATCAGAGGAATTAACATTAGAGCCTAGAACACTGGTCAGCATAAGGGATTGGCAAGCACCTGTATCACGATATATTTTAACTGATTTCCTGTCATTACTGTCCAGAGGACTGACAAAACCATCAGACAGGATATTAGCACATGAACTCTTGAGAGTGTCACCCACGTTACTGCTCAAAAGAGGAGCTTCATCATGAGGATTTAATTTACCCCTCAAAGCAGGTTCAGTTAACTCAGTTAAAGAATTCTGGGAACTCTCAAGGGTGGACACTAGACCAATTGACTGAATATTTAAAGACTCCTTTTTGTTCACATCACGCTGTCTCCTGAAACATTTCTCCGTAGTATGACCAAGCTTACTACAATAAGTACATTTACTTTTCTGAAATCTAGAGATGGAGCTGGTATTTACTTCCTGAGAAACATCATCCTTATTGTCTTTCCTGTTACCTGTACTCTGAGTAGAGGCAATGTACTTACTCTCAGCTTTCCTTTTTTCTCTAGAATATCTCTTGTGAGTGAGAACATATTCATCAGCTTAAACTGCAGCATCAGACAAATTATCTATTCTTTTCTCATCAAGATATAGGCTTACATCTTTATTAATACACCTTTTGAAGTCCTCCAGCAAAATCATCTGCTTAAATTTACCAAAATCAGAATCCACATTCTTAGAATTTAACCACTGCTTTAACAGATCTTCTTTGATTTTTGCATACTCAGCATGGGATTACTTATCTTGCTTGTAAGTTGTCCTAAATTTTACTCTATAGGCTTCAGGAACAAGCTCATAGGCCTTAAGAATCAAGCTCTTAACTACATCATAATTATCAGATTGATCCTGAGGCAAAGATGCATAAGTTACTTGAGCTTTACCGATGAGAACAGTTTGAAGGAGTACTGGCCAATACTCTTGGGGCCAATTAAAACCTGTAGCTACCCTCTCAAACAACTGAAAATACTTTGCCAAATCAGATTCATTAAAAGGAGGGACAAGTTTAACATTTTTAACCACATCAAAATCATCAGAGCTAGATGATCCAGTTCCACCTTGTTTCATGCGATACTCATGGTCTGCCTGAATCCTAGCTAGTTCAATTTGTGCCTGAGCCTGTATCTGTGCCTCCTGAATACGAGCCTGAGATTCAGCCTCCTTAGCATTTGCCTGAAACTCAGCCTCCTTAACACGAGCCTCTTGCAGAGCTAGCTGTAACTTAACTATTTCAATCTGCGTTTGCTCATTTGGAGGAGTTACATTAAACAAGCTTTCATTAATCATGTCGACAATTTGATCTTTAGAATGATGAGAGCGAACAACAATTCCCAACTGTTGAGCAACAAGCTTAAGTTCATTCTTTGTTCTGTTTTCTACATCACACACTGTTTGCACATTTGACAAAAAATCTTTGGCTTCATCAAGCGTAGTAATATTAGACATCATGAATAAATCACAGTCACAAAATATCAAGCAATATCCTTATGATAATATCCTGAATATCCTGATAAGAGGTCGCCAAATTTATGTTACGGAACAGAGAAAACTGTCCCGCAAAGTTCCAGGTTCAAAACAAAAGAGTTAGGTAAAATTACAAGTTAAAGTTTAATGCTCAAACTAACAACTAAACATTCAGGACTCATAAGGATAATGTAATGGCAAAAAACAGGTTAAATATATGGTTAACTGCAATAGCCTCTATTAACACGAAATTAGGAAGTGTAAATTTATCTAAGTCAGCCCTGATAAAATGAGAAAACCGGATAATACTCAGTGAATGCAAGATATATTATTACCGATACAAAATATTATCAAAAATGACATACATAAAAACACATGAATCACCAAAACTTCACCAGGCCTACAAATCAACACCTTATGCTACACAGTACAAGGAAAAAATGCAGCAACACTTATACTCAAATTACACAGCTGCTAGATGGTTGGAGACTTCCTGAGCACTCACAAAAATAATAACAACTGCACAGGGGAGGATAGGGATGTGAACAAAATGAGGAGTAGATCTAAGTGGCAATTAATGCAGAGACTGAGCTCATTATATAGGGGCCGGCAGAGCTTGATACAACTTGTAAGAAGGACGCGCAAATGAAGCCATAGGGGACAAAGAGTTGACAATCCTGCTCTGAACAACAGAAAGAATGACTTACTCTACTATAAGGGAGGAGGGGGGGAGTGAGGTAGAACACGCTCGTGATCAAACATGCAGCATACTGTACGTTAGAATTACACAAAGGATGATGAAATCATAGGCTATGTAACAATATATATATATATATATATATATAGCCTCTGTGGTACAGTGGTAGAGTGTGCATTTCGTATACGGGTGGGCCAGGGTTCGCGCCCCGCCAGGGTAATAAACTTTGGGAGTGTTCACCCGGCCACGTACTACATTGGCGGACACAAGGGGTGCTGTGGTTGAACCAGTGTCGCTTACTGTAAAGTATGCTTGCACCCAGTCGGCTTGCGCGGGCCGATTACACTTGGTTCAAAGACTACACACACACCCAAAGCCACTTCAACACTACAATTACACTTACAAGCACTTCTCACCCTACATCCAATCTCTAACAGACAGCCTAAGCCACTTGGTAGAGATACATTGGCTGTATCGTCCCGACTTCGGTCGGGATAGGCCGGTCCTGCATTGGATACTCAAACGGCTGATGATGATGATGATGATGATATATATATGATAGATATAGATAGATAGATAGACAGATACAAATATATAGATAGATATAATTATATATTTAATTATCATGGGTATTAATGAGGCGTTCTATAGTCTATACATTCACTCTCAGATGAGGTTGAGGTTGAGAGGCTTGTAATTTATTGAACATGAAGCTGGTATACCGAACATCTGTGCTGTATTACTGGTTCATACATATACTTTATGTTTTTAATGTAGACTGGTTACGTATACTTACAATATACCTGTTATATTTCCATCTTCTCTTAGGGTACCGTGGTTTATTTGCCAGACTGTATGCTCCTGCTCCTTACATGTTGTCTCTCTCTCTCTCTCTCTCATTAGTTGTAATAAAACAACATAAAACCAAGAGATAGAACCAGGTATACTAATCAGGAGTGCCCTCGCGTTGTCCAGACAGACACTGAAATAGAGGATACAAAAATAATCAGTTTAGATACGGAAGTAAGAAGATAGCCTTCTGTGCAGTTCTCTTGTACAGCCGTATCTGGAATATGCTGTGCAGTTTAGGTTGCCGACCGTGACGAAAGAAAATTGCCAGGCTTGAACAAATTTTGGCAAGGGCTGCTGAACTTATCCCATCCAGCAGGCTCATGGGATACTAGAAAAGGCTCCAGACTCATGATTCTCAAAATTTCCTCTGTCATTTACCCTTTTGGCTTGACCTATTTAGTTATTTACCTCCTTACCCCCATACAAATAATGCATAGCCGGTATAAAGAAAAAAAAACACCTTTAATATTAAGGTTTTGCACGAAATAAACTTTAATAAAGGAAGAAACAAACACAAGCAAACAGAAATACCAGAAGCAGTATCCAAAGGAACACTGCTGATTCATTTTCAGATATGAAAAATTTACCCCCTGCCAAGTAATTTTTTTACCCCCAGGGGGTAAACTTACCCATGGTTGAGAATCACTTTGCTAAACGATGGACCTCTTCTCGCTAGAGACTACAGTCGCGGCGGACGACTCTGAGGTTGTCATTATCGTACCCTGGCAACCTACCATTCAAAAGTGCGTCCGATTTCGTATCATATCATACACGAATCATACTATTATGTACGACTATAATATACACGAATATTATTATACACAAACATGTTATACACGAATCACATGCGTCTCAGACAAGAAATCAGACGCACTTTTGAATGGTAGGTCGCCAGGTCACGATAATAACCTCCGAGTCGCGCGCCGCGACCATAGGCCTTTGCGCAGACAGCTGAGAATTTCAAAATCCTTCATGGACTTGAAAACATAAACTATCAGGACATACTTATTTTAAATAATAGCACGATGAGGAACCCCTGGCGGAAACTTGACATGAAGTGTTTCCATCATGATACGTTAGGTATTTTCTTACTTACGACCCTTGCAATACAGTGCTTCGACGGGGTGCAAGCTGGAGTAGTTGATAGTTTCAGTTAAAGACACGGGGAGACAAATTTTGTTAGACCTCCTTAAGTAGCATATGGGATGATTCCTTCTCTCCTTAAAACTTTTGTTTAGATGGGACTTTTCACCTCAAGTTAGGTGCATTTCCTCTTCCGTGTCTATGCTGTGAGTGGGAGAGGTGGGTGGGAAGAGCCTTTACATTTTCTATATTTTTCTCTCAGGATAGCAACGTGTACCCGAAACTTCTTTCATGGTACCTCCACAATATAGGTCGTAAGACCCCTTGAGGAACTACTGTACTAGTCCTCGTAACTCTCTCTCTCTCTCTCTCTCTCTCTCTCTCTCGTATATGAGAGGAACTTGCAGTACAGTATGTTCTTTCTTTTTTTTATATTTTGCTAATAGATTAAAGTTCATAGGATTTCTTTAGGTTTACATGCTGCTCTTGTATAGTGGTTATGTTGTTAGAGTGGTTATGGCTATGTATGTGGCTGCTCACATCCAGGTGAGAATGGATGGAGATTTGAGTGATGAGTTTTCCGTGAACGTTGGTGTGCATCAGGGGTCAGTCTTGAGCCCGTTATTGTTTACCATGGTGCTTGAAGCCCTCTCAGGTGACTTCAGAAATGAACTCCAATGGGAGATGTTGTATACTGAGATGTGGGTGCTGACTGCAGAGAATCAAAGGGAGGCGAAGGATAGATTTAGGAACTGGAGATATGGTATGGGGCACAAGGGCTTGAGAGTAAATGCTGATTAAACTAGAGGCCCCCATGGGGGGAATCACACCAGCCGCGAGCCGATACATATCTAACGCAACTCGGAATATGACTATGACCTTGACCTACTTTCACCAATTTCGAACTCGTAGGAGATTTTCATCGCTACTACACACCTGTAAATTTTTGTGATGATACCTTGAACGGTTGCAAAGTTATCGTGCTACCAGACACACAGACACACTGACAGACAAGACAAACAGAAAGCAATACTCGTAGGAGATTTTCATCCTTACTACACACCTGTAAAATTTTGTGATGGTATCTTCAGCGGTTGCGAAGTTGTCGTGGTAACAGACAGATATACGGTAATCTACTTTCATCAATTTCGAACTCGTGTTCGCTTTTTTTTCGCTACTGGGTACTGGTAAAATTTTGTGATGATATCTTGAACGGTTGCGAAGGTATTGTGCTAGCGCGCGCGCGCACACACACACACACGCACACACACACACACACACACACACACACACACACACACACACACACACACACACACACACACACACACACACACACACAGAAATACTGAAAACAATATGAGCTTCGCTATCGCGGCTGATAACAAAGGTAATGGTATCTTGGTGGCGGTACTGTCAAAGAGGAGGGAGAGTGGCCATGTGCGATTTACCACAAGGTGTGGGAAGTAATTCCTTCTTGTGCAGCGTCTGTAATAAGTGGGTGCATAAGAGATGTAGTGGTATTAGAGGTAGACTGCGTGGTAGTGCTGAAATCATGTGTGCAGTATGTCGGGAGGAGCATGTGGAGACTGTCAGGCTTGAAAGGATTGATCTTGCTGGTGAGTCTCTCGACTGTTTGGAAGAGTTTTGTTACTTGGAAGATATGTTATGTGCTGGAGACGGGGCTGGAGCTACCTCCGTGGCTTGAGTGAGGAGTGGTTAAAAGAAGTCGAGGGAGCTGTTGCCTCTCCTAACACTGAGAGGGCTCTCTCTCTGTGTTAAGGGGTCTTTCTTATGCGGCATGGGTTAGAAGTGTAATGCTGTGTGGCAGTGAGACCTGGGCAGTAAAGAAAGATGTTCGCAGACTCAAACGTACGAAAATGACAATGATTAGGTGCATGTGCAGTGCGACCTTGAACACGAGGCCTCGAGGGGGCTAGGTTTTCGATGGAAGAATTATGAGGAAGGCTGGGATTGAATTGTACTGATGTTGTGATAAGAAGTAGTAAATTAAGATGGTTTGGGCACGTGGAGAGGATAGGGGATGACAACTGGGTGTAGAAAGTGAGAAGTGTTCACGATCGGGGTAGGGCTGCGAGAGGCAGACCGAAAAAGACCTGGGACGACGTCATAGAGAGTCATCTCAGGGATAAGGGACTGAATTGGGAGGATGCCAGAGATCGAGCAGCATGGAGGACCGCCATTAGGTGACCATTGCCGACGTATGCTAGCATGTTGGAGCCTTTATAAACGAAGTGAACGAAACGTATAGGTGAAATTAGGGTGATAATGATGGTCATGATGACGACGACGATGATGATGATGAAAACTCTAAAGATATTTATGACGATTGCCATGATGACGGCGACCGTGACGAGTATGATGATGACGATGATGATATTCATGATGACAATGATGAAGGTGGTAACGATGATAATGATGATAAAAACAATGTTGATGATGATGACGATAGTTATCCGCTCCCATTTCCACAGTTATTTACGAAGGAAAGAGACTGAAAATGACAAAAGGAGTAGCGTATTATGGGAGGAGTGGAGTGACGTGGAGACAGCACGGGTTCCAAGACTTGCTAGTTCCACGGGCTCTCTGGGTGTGGTACTGCCATTGTACTGGTACGGTACCTGCATACCAGCCTCATGCACCACACACAACTTGACGGTGAGTAGGGGAGGTGGGGAAAAGATGGAAGTGGTGGAGAGGAACAGAGGAAGAGGGAAAGTGCAAGACTTTAAGAGAAGAGGTGACAGAAAGGAATGGGGAACTTTAAAGAGAGAGAGAGAGAGAGAGAGAGAGAGAGAGAGAGAGAGAGAGAGAGAGAGAGAGAGAGAGAGAGAGATGGTGGCATTTTGAGAAGTTATTGTACATCCTTACACACGCTTCACCCCTTCAATCCGATGGCGTATTTTATGGTATGTTTCTGTTGCTACCTGATGCTTTTGCTCGGCATAAGGGGCTAATGAGGATTACATCTAACCCCTCCAGTTCGGGAATTCTATCCACATATGAATAAAATCGTCTGCAGGCGCCAAGAATAACACAGGCGTCCCCGGATTGAAGGGACTAACAGGGTAAAGGGCAGTACGTCTTTCTTTCAACTTTATGAGTTCATTTGTCTTCTGCCACAAATAAAAAAATCCACGTTGTATAGTATTTTCACATTAACTTGGCCTGGATTTTCATTTATTTGCAGCTTATTTCACTTGGCTGGAAGGCAGAAAGACAATACTGTACTGCAGCTCTACGTTCTTTCCATACCACTTCGTGATAAGCATCATATTCTGGTGTTAATCTGTTGTTGCTTCTCAGCATTCAATATGGAAAGATGGTAATTTAAGGCCAAGTTAGAGAAAAAAGAGTATAGCCTACTACCTCTGCCCTGTAAAGAGCTGATAAATTTAAATGTACTTTTCAAAATATATATCTAAACGCACTTTTTCTTAATACTCGTATATTCAGGGGTTCTCGGACAGGAGCTTCCTTAACCCTTTCAGTCAGATGATGGTTTCTGTTATAGTGTTTTTATCTAAGCGAAGTGGACCATTCCCAAAAAATGAACATTAAGTTATGGATGCATAAAATTAGCTGAACATTAGTTATGAGGTCAGAGCGAATGTCGTTGGATAATTGGCAAATCACCCTATCAATTTGATTACTGTTAGCCGTCAACTGAGCTGAAATAAGTTCGGATCGAATATTGTCAAGTTAGAGTAAACGCATTATATTTTATTTTTCCTACCCACACAGGATTTAATTAAGCTTAGAAGAAACCTTGAGTACTGAAGGGGTAAACGGAGTTGCATCTTACCCCTGCAACTAGAAACACCTCCCCTAAACTGCGTGCAATTGTCTAAAGACAGCATAATACAAATCGCGTCACGCATTGTTAAGGGTTGAGCTCAAGATGAGAATGATTTAATGTGCCTCCAGATACAGATACAGATAGATAGGCAGACTGACGCCTGGAACAATTTATTTTTCTATATATTTCCTAAGTCTGACGCAACAACTAAATAATTATTCAGGAACAACAATTTCTTTATTCCAGTTTCTTTGTCTGATTTTTTATTCCTCAGTAGGAAGGCCTCCAGCATCGTGTACACCATTTTTCTGGTATAAATGCTTCATCTCTGTTTTCTTTCCATTCACCAACAGATGAGTCTACAACACATTGATTTTTTTTTTTTTTTTTTTTTTTTTTTTTTTGAGCATGACGATTTGATCTTTTCTGATTTTCTCGTTTCAGGAGTAGCCTACATTTCAAGTACAAAAGCATCTCCACTGGATTTTCTGGCATATAAACATCTCCGCCTCATTTTCTGTGGTATATTTTAAACACAAAATCATCTCCACTCCATTTTCTGTGGTATATTTTAAACACAAAAGCATCTCCGTCACAATTTCTGGGGTTGGCACAAAAGTGTCTCCACCCCATTTTCTGTGGTATATTCCAAGCACAAAAGCATCTCCATCACAATTTCTGGGGTTGGCACAAAAGTGTCTCCGCCATATTTTCTAGGGAAGGCACAAAAAAATCTCCGCCAAATTCTCTACTCAAACTAATCTCCACCGCATTTTCTGTGGTATATTTCAAACACAAAGCCTCTTAACCTCTATTTATCTCACTCTCCCAACAGACGAGCCTCAACCAGCATCTCGCCCCCGTTGGCCTGCGTGTGGCGATGGCAGCATGTCAGAGCCAAGAGTCGCCCAATCCTAGTATCGTGTACACCGCTCGGGACATCATACTTATGTTAGTACCACCACAACACTGCACAGTACCCTAGTAATATCACGCTGATGTGAAGAAGGAATTCAGACTCTCTTGCCACTATCCTTACATAATGCAGTCTTAACCCTTTCAGTTTAGTGAAGTAGCTTTCGTTTTAATTTTTTTGCTACCTCCAGACGATTTTTATTCTGCGTAAGATACTTTTTTCAACTGGTGGGATTAGATATAGCATTACAAAAAGAAAGCTTCAATATGAGTGGCCTTTCCTGAACTGAATAAATATAATCTGATAACATCAAGAGTAACTAAAACAGGACGTCACTTGGATTCAGGAGGTTAAACTACTGTCCATGAAGGCAGGTGGAGTCGCAAAATCTCCCATCCTCAGAGCTTATACTTGCTGTCTGTCTCAGTGGCCTTTGTGCAGTCGATAGCCATAAAACTATTCAGACTAATTAACCACTGCCAATGAATCTTGAGTTAAGCTCTGACTGTCACTTGTTCTTTCTCTTGAAATTCGTTAATTACCACCTGCTTTTTCCTCATGTTCCTTCCTGTCTTCTACCGTGGTGGTGACAAGCCCCATCTGTGTGTGTATGTGTGTGTGTGTGTGTGTGTGTGTGTGTGTGTGTGTGTGTGTAGGAAGTTAGATACTAAACGCAGAAATATACTGGTAAGGAAGACTATCCAATGAGCCTGAACCCTCTGAAGCACTTTTATGTTTTATTCATGCTGCCTCTACATGACATTATTCAGCACGGAGGAAAACTTTCGAGTAACATTAGCTTCAGTCAACTCCTTCAGTTACTGAGCTGAAGGAAATCGTTGAATAAATCATCTGGCAGTAGCTAGATTAGAGTTAAAAGTATGTCATACGGCAGGGGTTAAGTTGACGGGAATGCGGTCGTCGGTATCAGGTAGGGTATTCACGGTAGCAGGTAGGGTAATCACTGTGACTTATTCCTCAGAGTGGCCCTCTCACTGCTTGGCCTCACAGCATTGGTGGCGGCTGCGGTGGAGGCATGGATGTACTACACCAACAAGCAGCATCTTAGAGAAGGTTGGACTGTGTTGAGTGTTTGATATGGTTGAGAAGTATGTGTAGGAAGGTTTGGGGTGGAATGAATGACGGAGAGTGTCTGAGAAGGCGGGAAGGGATGGACCAGAGTACTGTTTTGAACCACAAACTAGATAGCGACATATGGTGTACTGTACAGTATAAAAAATATGCGATGAATGTGTTCCCAATACTCTTGCAGGTAATCATTTTAAAATTGGCATGTCTAATACAAACTTAGTATATCTTTTTGTTTAGGCATAACAGAACTCATCCCAAATTTTATGTCCGGTGCGATAAAAATGCTAGTGTCTGATTTTCGTTACACAGATCTTAGTATGATAAAATGAAAAAGCATACTTTAATTATGTGTACACCAGTTTCAGGTAATTGTCTGGCATTTTACACTCACAGTGTACATAACTTTTACATTAATGGGAGACAGTTTTGAATGATACAGCAAAATGGAGTATAAACAGGTATGGGTAAGTCTAATTGAAAGTTAGTATATCTCTTAGTTCAGCCATAATCGAACTGATTCCAAGAGTTCATGCCCGATGTCGTAAAAATGCTAGTTTTATTTTCATCACTGCTTTGTTACCGGGAGAAAGAGGACATTTTTAGTGCCACTTTTTAGGTAGTTACCCGTCATACGATAATCACAACGAATGATAAAAACTTAAAGTTATATGGGAGATTCCAACCTTTTTCTATTAAAATATGTGACAGAACACGGCTGTAAAATAAAAACTTTGTCTAGACAGGCAGACTGAACCACCTTCTTATCTCAGTTGGGGAGCAGATGGTGGAACACTTAGAACATGAAACTCGCAGCTGGGTTCCCTCATAATTAACTCTCGAAAATGACCAACACCTCCCTTCGGAAAGTGCTAACACCAATTTTCGGAAGCGACTGCATCAATAATCAATAATTCTACTTACGACCACGCAAAATTTATCAACCTTGATGTCCCTCGTGTAACCAGAGAGGCTAATCTAAGCCCCCGCCTTCTTTTCTACTTATTCAATAAATCATGCAAGAAACAGAGCCATCAGTTGCAAGGTCACGTAACTAGAAGAACATACTGCTACTAATTTAAGACTACATCTTTTCTACTTACTCTGTAAATCATGCAAGAATCAGAGCAGCCCATTGCTTAAACACATAACTCGAAAGATATAGAGCCACTAATCTAATCCTTCGCATTGTCTTCCACTTGCTCTATATATCATGCATGAAACAGTCATCTATTGTTTGAACACGGAAACAGAGAGACATAAAGCCACTAATTTAAGACTTTTTCTCTTTCTGCTTACTCTGTAAATCATACAAGACAGTACCATCTATTTCATGAACACATAACTAGAAATACATTTAACCACAAATAAAGCTTTCTCCGTCTCAGTTACTTACCTCTTGTGCTTACGAAAATGTGGGCTTATTTTCACTCTTATTTTCGTGCTGTTGTTTTTGTAGAAAATAGGTGACTACTTATTAAATTCGCCAGTAGGATATCATTTTTTTTTTATTCTTACTGGTACCATACGATTTCGCAGGCCCGTAATATTCAACAGAATTTTTGGGGGCCAGAACAAATGTACACAACTCCGTACTACAAACTCAAAATCAAATCGAAAAGCTTAAGTTTACAGACCATCCGATATTTTTCGGTTTGATTCTACCTAAAAGTTGATGTTTAATGAGGCATGTATGTTTAATGATGGAGGTGGGTGTTTAAATAAAAGGCTTCACTTTCTGCCAATCTGAACTTTCAACTCACTGTGACTTAGTTTAATAATTTGACCATTTTACATTTTTGTTGCACTATGCTGCACCTTTACCAAGATTGTTCTTTCACGCCTGCGGTAGGATTCAGGTTGAAATATACCGCCCTGCCCGTATCCTTTTGGAAATGATAAAATAATCACTATCTAAGTATTATTATGATTTAGTTTATGATGAGTTTGGATCAAATATAGGAATATTCGATCGACACACGTAGATTTGTTTGAATTTTCAACAAAACTACTCAAAGTTTTTCTTTCTTTTTGTTTTCAAGTTTAGCCTTACAAGCTCTTAATCTTAGTTAAAGTTCTGACAAATTAATATACAGAAAACACTGGGGGGCTATAGCCCCTCTATCCCCCCCAGAAATTCCGCCCTGTTTCGTACTGGTAAATGAAGAAGTACAGTAAAGAGGGTTACAGTAGGTAAGAGGTTAGAAATAGTCTGTGCTAACCCTTTCATCATTTCTAATTCTTGCTCCTACAAAGCAATTCTCTTCTTCTTGGTAAAATCTATCTATCTATCTGTCTATTGCCAAACCCCTTATTCCCGTAAGGGGTGGCCACAAACAAATCGCCTCCATGTCACCCTGTCCCCCGCCATTTTATTGCCCTGCTCCCAGCTTACTCCCCCCTCTCTCCACTCCTTCCCTCCATCTCATCCTTGGCCTCCCCCTCCCTCTCCTCCCCCTCCACCTCACTCACATATACTCTCCTCGTCAGTCTCTCGCTCTCCATGCTCTCCACATGGCCAAACCACCTTAATGCGTTTCTCCTAACGCTGCCTATCACGTTAGTAAAACCACTGGTAATAAATGGGTTAAAAATGCTGAAGCATGGGGGAGAGATAGTAGTAGAATGGCTGTGGAAGATGTGCAGATTGGCCTGGGAGGAAGGTAGAGTCCCGGAGGATTGGAAGTCAGGTATTATTCCCCTGTATAAAGGAGAAGGGGAAAAAGAAGGGTGTGGTAATCATAGGGGCATTTATCTTCTTAGTGTAATAGGAAAAGTATATGGTAGGATACTATTGAAAGAGTTAGGAAAATAACAAAGATATAAGTTGGAGAAGAACAGGGAGGTTTTAGGGAGGGAAGAGGTTGTGTAGATCAGATATTCATTCTTACATCTTTAGTGGAAAAGTTTCTAAAGAAGGGAAAGAAGTTGTATGCGATCTTCATGGATTTGGAGAAAGCATATGACAGGGTGGATAGACAAGGATTGTGGAAAGTATTAAGAATACATGGAGTAGATTGGAAGTTGTTGAATGCTGTGAAGAGCATGTATGAGGGTGCTAAGGCTGCAGTGCATGTGGATAATGAACTGAGTGAGTTTTTCTATTTGAAGGTTGGGTTGAAACAAGGATGTGTCACATCTCCATGGTTGTTCAATCTGTATATGGATGTGGTTATAAAAGAGATACAAGGTAGGGCAGTGGATGTTGGAGTGGCCCTAGTGAGAGACGTCAGTGTTTGGAAACTCCCAGTACTGTTGTTTGCAGATGATACTGTGTTGTTAAATGAAGACGAAGGAGCTACAGGGTTTGGTGAATGAGTTTGGGAGAGTGTGTAAGAAATGGAGTCTAAAGGTGAATGTAGGGAAGATTAAAGTTATGGTCATCGAGACAAGTGAAGTCAGTGAATGTACAGTTATCTTGGATGGTGAGGAATTGGAAAATGTGAGTGCTTTTAAGAACTTGGGTAGTGTGATGAGGAAGGAAGGAAGTTTAGAGGGTGAAGTGCTTGAAAGGGTACAACAGGGAAGAAAGGTTGCTGGTTCCTTGAAAGCAGTGATAAGAAACAGGAAAGTGTGCATGGAAGTGAAAAAGCTACTACATGACAGTATTGTGATACCAACTCTAATGTATGGAAATGAAGCTTGGACGTTGTTGGAGGGACGGAAGTCAAGAATGAGAGCAGTGGAAATGAGTTATTTGAGAGAAGCATGTGGGGTCACATGGAGAGACAGACTGACAAATAAGGAAGTGAAGGAGCGTTGTGGTGTGGATGTGGATGTGATAGGAAGCGTTAGAAGAAACACACTGAGGTGGTTTGGCCATGTGGAGAGGATGGAGAGTGAGAGACTGACGAGGAGAGTGTATCTGAGTGAGATAGAAGGAGGGAGAGGGAGGGGGAGGCCAAGGATGAGATGGAGGGATGGAGTGAGAGGTATACGAGAGAGGGGGGTGTGAGCTGGGAGCAGGACAATAAAATGGCGGGGGACAGGGCGACATGGAGGCGATTTGTTTGTGGCCACCCCTTACGGGATTAAGGCGTCTGGCAACAGATAGATAGATAAACAGAAAAATAATCTACACTAACCTCTTTAGTACTAGATGTTTTTATTTCATTTGTTCGTTTTTCTTTAATTTTGCTACCACTCAGCAATTACACTGAGCCCCTTTCCTTGTTTTTACTCCAACCATACGATCATATGCAGTTTGTGATATTGTAATTTTTACGTTTCTTTAGCAAGTCTAATTTCATAATTCACATTCCATTAATTCATTTCTTTACTTTACACTTATAGTTCCCAAACTGAAGAAAGTAATGCATGGGTTTTGTTGCTTTCATTATCTAGCCTTTGATGTTACAAACTTTTCGCGTTATAATCCTAATATCAGTCTCTGTCTTTATATTGTGTATCAAATAATGGGTGAGGTGCCTGATACCCTTCTCCCATTACAGTCTTATCTCCCTATACAACGTAGGAATGTCGACTATAGGTAATTTACTTTAACTTGACGGAAATATTCGTCCTTAAACGGCCAGTTCCTATAGGTCGGTGTCGGAAGAAGGCAACTCTACGGCTTTAAATCCTTTCCATTACACTTCATCGTGACTAGAGCATTATTCTAGTGCTGAACTCCTGTCATGCCTCTGTATTCAAGATGGAGGGATGCCAATTTTACGCCTGCTTAAAGTGAACGTAGTATAGTACAAGGAATGTGAAAACAGAAAAGGTAAAAAGATCAGACGAACTTTTGTCTCCAACTGCACCTATTCATTTACCCAGTCTGTTTGTCAGTCTATCTTTGCACACTCCCTGTCTCCTGTCTAATCTCTCCATACCTCCCTGTCTCCTGTCTTCTCTCTGCACACCTCCCTCTCTCCTGTCTTATCTCTCCATACCTCCCTTTCTCCTGTCTTATCTCTCCATACCTCCCTGTCTCCTGTCTTATCTCTCCATACCTCCCTATCTTCAGTCTTATCTCTGCGCACCTCCCTCTTTCCTGTCTTATCTCTCCATACCTCCCTCTCTCCTGTCTCTCCATTCCTCCGTCTCTCCATGCATCGTAGGGTGGGTGAGATACTTGCTGGCCTTCTCCCTCTACACCAACCTGGAGAAGATGTTCGCGATAAGGACGGAGGAGGGCAAGGGCGTGATATCGTGTCTCTACGGTATGAGGTGAGAAATGATAGCAGATGATGATAAGGAAGTTTGATGATCTGTTATCTAGTTAATGATATTCCTACTTATCTATCTCTCTGTCTGCATCTGTGTGTGTGTGTGTGTGTGTGTGTGTGTGTGTGTGTGTGTGTGTGTGTGTGTGTGTGTGTGTGTTCTCTGTACATCTGTACACTCACAGTTTATCTTCCTTTCTTCTCACTCTTCCCTTACATTTCCAAAATACATTCATTCATTTATTCATTCAAACATTCATTCTCTCTCTCTCTCTGGCTCTCAGCTATCCATCTCTGTCTCTCTATCTATCAATCTACCTATCTATCCACCAGAGTGTTGTCCATGACGTGGGTGGTGTGGGGGCATCAGTACCTCATGACCTTCATCACCAGTGCCAACAATATCCTCTTCGTAAAGGTCAGTACACACACACACACACACACACACACACACACACACACACACACACAAAGGTGAAGTGGAAAGTATGTATGGTGAAATGGTAAAGTAAGGTAAGACAAAAAAACAAAAGTCGAAGAAAAAAACATTGGAAAGGAACTGAAAGAAATAATTGAAAATAATCCTAAATTGGTCAAAGATTCAGCAGATATCAACAAATCCATGGTAATCACTGGTATAGAAGAAGAAGAAATAAGAAACAAAATTTCGAGAGATAAAAAGGAGATGGCAAATATAATGAACATACTGAAGGAAGTATCAGAGGAAATCTGTAATAAAGAGATAGAGGAACACAAAAAGCTAGGGAAATATGAGAGAAATAAGTTAAAGTTTCTGAAAGTAACCTCTCAGAGTGTGAACACTGTGGAGGAAATACTAAAATGAAGCAAAGAGACTCATGGAAAAAGAGGAATTTAAAAAAGTATGGATAAAAAGATGCCTAATTCAAGAGGAACTGGGAATACTATAAGGGAAAAGGGAGGAGGCAAAAACAAAGAACGAGGGATGATCAGAGGAAGAGAAGAATACTATATTTTGAAAAAGTAATTGGATTGCATGTATGAAAGTGGTACATAACCAACAGGGAACAAAAAGGAGGACGGTAGGAAACTGAAGTTAAGGCAAGTATGTAAACAAGATGGTTAGGTTGATATACTCAAATGTAGATGGAATGGTGTCTAAGATAGAAGACTACATCAAAGAAAAGGAACCACACATTATTTGCCTAACTGAAACAAAATTAATCCCAAAGATATCAAACAATATCCTAAACTTAGAGGAATACAATATATGGAGAAGAGACAGAAGTTTAAGAACGGGAGGAGGAATCATAATCTTAACAATGAAAAATCTTCAAGTCAAAGAAATAAAACTAGATGTACCCTCACAAGTAGAACTGATTGCATTGGAAATTAACACATCTGAAGGGAAAATAATTGTGACAAAATTATACATGCCACCCAAAACAAACACTTGGGAAAGAGGCGAATATGAAGACCTGGCAGAAAGTACAATTCAAAGTTTAAGAACATTATTACATAGAATGGAAGTGAAATCTGAAAAAATCATATTAAACGGAGACTTCAATTCAAATATAAATTGAAATATTCTAGATGTAAAAAGCCTTGAAAGCTGTTGGGATCAAAAGCTCCTAGATCATGTAAAGGAGTTTTTCCTAACACAACATGTAACGGAAAACACCAGAAAAAGAGGACTTGATTCATCAGTACTAGATCTTATATTTAACAGGGAAGGAAATGAAATTGACAATATAATGTATCATCCCTGATTAGGCAAAAGCGACCATGCTGTATTAAATTGTAATTTCAGGATTACATATGACGTTACCAGCAATGAGAGCTGCAAAAAGAGTCTAAATTACAAAAAAGGCAACTATCATGACCTGAAGAAGTTCTTCTTAGAAGCAGCTTGAGAAAAAGAACTTAGAGGACAAGATTTAAATGTTATACATGGAAAATTCTGTGATCTTTATGAAATAGGAGTCCAAAATTACATCCCACAGGACAGAGCAACAGAAATGAAAATAAAGAAATGGTTTAATACGGAATGTAAAAAATCAAAAGAAAAAAAGACTTGCTGTGGAATACATGGGCATATAACAACTATAAACAGACAAGAAATGATTATACAAAGATAAGAAGGGAGGCTCAGAGACAGTTTGAGGAGGACATGATAAATAAAAGTAGTGCTCACCCTAAGCTTTTTTACAGCTACATCCGAAGCAAAACCAAAGTTAAAGATAAAATACAGTTCATTAAGGGATGAGGGGATAATCTACACACAACAGAAAGATATTTGTGAATCACTAAATAAAAACTTCCAATCAGTTTTTAACAAAAGAAAGAAATTTTGAGAGAGATGATATGGAACATGCATGCCCACACGTATTACTAGATATACAAATATCTGAAAAATAAGTACATGAAGAGTTATGTAAAGCAGACAAAGGAAAAGCAAATGGTCCTGACGGAATTTCAGGTTGGGTGCTACATGAATGTGCAGAAGAGTTAAGCAGACCACTGTATTTACTATTCAAGGAATCCTTAGGTCAAGGTAAACTACCTGATAATTGGAAGAAAGCAAACACTGTTCCCCTATTCAAGAAAGGGAATAGACAAAATCCACTCAGCTACCTACCAATATCACTGACCAGTGTTATAAGATACTTGAAAAGCTGATAAGGAAAGTTTGGGTAAAACATCTAGAAGAACACAGCATGATAACAGAGAGGAAGTTAAGTTTTAGAAAGGAAAAATCATGTGTTACTAATCTATTAAGTTACTATGATAGAGTTACATAAACATTACAGAAAAGAGAAGGATGGACAGTATCTATTTAGATTTTAAGAAAGCATTTGACAGAGTACCGCACCAAAGACTTTTATGGAAACTGTCCTATCAAGGATGTATCCAAGGCAATCTGTACTGTTGGATGCAGGATTTTCTCAGGAAAAGAGAAATGAGAACAATATTAGGGGGAAATTACTGATCATGGAGAGAAGTGACTAGCGGAGTGCCACAGGGCTCAGTGCTGGCACCAATTATGTTTTTAGTATATATATATATATATATATATATATATATATATATGACTAGCGGAGTGCCACAGGGCTCAGTGCTGGCACCAATTATGTTTTTAGTATATATATATATATATATATATATATATATATATATATATATATATATATATATATATATATATGATATAGTAACACTGGAAGTGAACGTTATCTAAATTTTTGCTGATGATGCAGAAATACAATGGAAGATTACTGACACAGAATCTTGCTGAGAGTTACAAGAAGAATTAAATAAGCTTCATGAATGGAGCAATAAATGGCAAATGGAATTTAATGTGGACAAGTGTCATGTAATTAAGTTTGGTAACTGAGAAAAAAAAAAAAGATTTCGGTTAGAAGTTAGGATGTTCAACCCTACACACATCAGAAAGGGAGAAGGACCTAGGAGTGATTATCAGTAACAGACTATCTCCGGCTGACCACATCAGTAAGAAGGTACAGTACGTCACATGTATACACTGCTTGCAAATATGAGAATAGCATTCACAGACATAAATGAAAACATGCTGAGAAAGATAATAACATCATTCATCAGACCAACTCTGGAGTATGCATCAATAGTTTTGAATCCTCATCTCAAAAAACACATAGATAAGATTGAAAAAATACAAAGGGTCACTACAAGATGAGCACCAAGCTTAAGGGATCAGAGTTATGAAGAAAGACTAGAAAAATTGAGTCTACCGTCACTACAGGAAAGAAGGAAAAGAGAAGACATGATTATGCTTTACAAATGCCTCGCAGGGAATAAATGAATATATAACCTGTGGGGAAGCATCAGCAAGAGGACACTGAAAAAAACTACATAAAAAGTGAGGCAATAAAGACATAAGGAAATTCTGTTCCCCAAATAGGGCAACTGCTCAGTGGAATGCACTGCCAATTGAAATAGTGTGTACCAAAACTATTAATAAATTTAAGGATATGTATGATAAAAATGGTTTAATACACGCAACAGTACGAGCTTGACTCATTCCTGTCAAGATACATAAACAATTAGGTATGAACACACACACACACACACACACACACACACACACACACACACACACACACACACACACACACACACACACACACACACACATTTTCCCCCTCATTACCATGTCGTCCTATTTTTTAACCTCTTCCTAAATGATGGTGTCTTCATTGCTGTTATCGTCACTTTTTGTTTGTTTCCTTTTGGCGCAAACACTTTGATCTATCTATCTATATATTGCCAGACGCCTCAATCCCATTTGGGGTGGCCATAAACAACTCGCCTCCACGTCGTCCTGTCCCCCGCCATTTCACTGCCCTGCTCCCAGCTCACACCCCCCTCTCTCATATACCTCTCCACCCCATCCCTCCATCTCATCCTCGGCCTCCCCCTCCCTCTTCCCCCCTCCACCTCACTCACATACACTCTCTTCGTCAGTCTTTTACCCTCCATCCTCTCCACATGGCCAAACCACCTCAGTGTGTTCCTCATAACACTTCCTATCACATCCACATCCACACCACAACGCTCCTTTATATCCTCATTCGTCAGCCTGTCTTTCCATGTGACTCCACAGGTTCCTCTTAAATAACTTATTTCCACTGCTCTCACTCTTGACTTGTGTCCTTCCAACAATGTCCAAGCTTCACTTCCATACGTTAGAGTTGGTATCACAATACTGTCATGTAGTAACTTTTTCACTTCCATGCTCACTTCCCTGTTTCTTATCACTGCTTTCAAAGAACCAGCAACCTTTCTTCCCTGCTGTACCCTTTCAAGCACTTCACCCTCCAAACCTCCATCCTTACTCATCACACTACCCAAGTACTTAAACGTACTCACATTTTCCAATTCCTCACCATCCAACCTCTCTGTACATTCACTGACTTCACCTCTCTCAAAGACCATCACTTTACTCTTCCCTACATTCACCTTTGGATTCCGTTTCTTGCACACACTCCCAAACTCATCCACCAAGCCTTGCAGCTCCCCTTCATCTTCACTCAACAACGCAGTATCATCTGCAAACAACAGTACAGGGAGTTTCCAAACATTATCCTCTCTCACCAGGGCCACTCCAACATCCACTACCCTACCTTGTACCTCTTTTATTACCCCATCCATGAACAGATTGAACAACCATGGAGACATGACACATCCCTGTTTCAACCCAACCTCCAAAGAGAAAAATTCACTTAGTTCACCATCCACACGCACTGCAGCCCTAGCACCATCATACATACTCTTCTCAGCATTCAACAACTTTCCATCTACTCCATATATTCTTAATACTTTCCACAATCATTGTCTATCCACCCTGTCATATGCTTTCTCCAAATCCATGAAAGCCGCATACAACTTCTTTCCCTTCTCTAGAAACTTTTCCACTAAAGATCTAAAAATGAATATCTGATCTACACAACCTCTTCCCTTCCTAAAGCCTCCCTGTTCTTCTCCAACTAATTCCTCTGTTCTTTCTCTAACTCTGTCAATAAGTATCCTACCATACACTTTTCCTATTATACTAAGAAGACAAATGCCCCTATGATTACCACACACTTCTTTTTCCCCTTTTCCTTTGTACAAGGGAATAATTATACCTGACTTCCAATCCTCCGGGACTCTATCTTCCTCCCAGGCCAATCTGTACATCTTCCACATCCATTCTACTACTATGTCTCCCCCATGCTTCAGCATTTCACCACACACTCCATCAATTCCTGGGTCTTTCCCCGATTTAACTTTCTTCATTGCTTCCACAACTTCTGTCCTACTGATTTCTTCCTGTCTTCTCACCTCCCTCCTCCTCCCAGCCATTCCCCAGCCACTTATACTCGCATTACTTCCATCCTCTATGTTCAACAATTCCTTAAAGTGTTCTCTCCCTCTGCTCACTTTTTCTCCCTTCTCCACTAGTAATCTACCATTTTTATCTCTCACTCCCCTGCTAACCTCACTTCCACCCTGTCTTACTCTTTTCACCTCTTTCCAGAACATCTTCTTACAGTCCCTCCACTTTACACTCAAATTCCTTCCAAATTCCTCATCCACTCTCTTCTTACTCTCTCTTATTAATCTTTTCAGCTCACTCTTTCTTTCTACATATAACTCTCTCTTCCGCCTCTCAACTTCTTCCACGCCCCTATTTCTCATCCATTCATTGTATGCTTTCTTCTTTTGTGCCACAGCCTGTCTCACCTCTTCAGTCCACCACGCTGTTCCTTGCACCCCCCTCCGTCTTCTCTTCCTCCCACACACCACATCACATGCTGCACATATTTCTTCCGTAAATATCCTGCACACACCTTCCACGTCCCCCATCTGCTCCAATTCATATTTGCCCAATCGTTCCTCCACTTCTCTCTTATACTCTGCCTTTTTCTCATCGTCTTGTAACCTTTCCCTTCTCCTTGCAACTACTCCTTCCTCTCGTCTTTCTCTTCTTCCATTCCTCCATCTTTCTTGTATCCTAATTCTGGCCACCACCAAGTAGTGGTCAGAAAGTCCACTCCCCCAACCTCTATATGCTCTTGCGTACTTTGAGTTGTACGCATTTGACAACCTTCATTGGTCCCTTCACTAGTAATTGACCCTTATAAATTGAATAAAAACATCTGATAATAATGCTGCTGCTGCTGCTGATAATAATAATAATTAATGATAATAATAATAATAATTAAAATGATGATAATAACAATACCACTACTACTATTACTACTACTACTACCATTACTACTACGACTACTACTACTACTACTACTAATAATAATAATAATAATAATAATAACGGAACTAGTTACCTATTGACTTAATGTGTAGTCATTATGAGGGAGCTTCGCCATAACTACTTATGGTATTGATTGTCTTTGTAGTTACGCAAATGAAATTATGGCATCATAAACTGTGACCTTTAAAAGTAGTTCATGGTCATTCATATTTGGCACATGTACCTGGATTAACCTAAGGTAGCCTCTAGTGTTATATCAAGCTCTGAAGGCAAAGGTGTGGAAGAAATAAATGAAGCATGGGCACATTTTACATTTGTCTCAATAACTGGCTAACTGTATGCTTGGCTGTAACCATATTCTTTTCAGATAATGAGAGGGACCACAGCTATATTTTTGTAAAGCTACAGCGTTACAGCTTTTGTGGTTTTCTCTAAAACGTTACAAAGAAAACACTGAACAGATTTGAATTCGATACATTCCACTAGGCTAAATGACAAAATATCCGGCCAAAATTCTCAGCAGGCTTTTTTATCATAGGATTTTCAACCAAATAGGTATATCTCAATTAGTTTCTGAGATATTTCAGTTTCAAATACGCAATTTTTACACCAAAATGAGTATATGACCTTCAACAATAGGTGGTCAATGCGTTACCCTAGGGTACCTTCCTGTATATCATCAAGATATAAGAAAAAAATGCAAAAAAATAAAAATATGACCAAAACAATTAGCTTCGCCATATAGGCTATATGATGAAGCGTAATAATAATTATAATCATCATCATCATCGTCATCATCATCATCATCATTATTATTATTATTATTATTATTATTATTATTATTATAATCTATCTATCTATCTATATACCTAGGCTGCTTCCCCCAAGGAAAGGGAGGTAGCCGAGACAGGACGACACACTCCCCATTTACTCATCCATTCAAACACATTCATTCGCATCTTAGCCCCAAAGGGGAGAACGGACAGATCCTCACCGCACCACACCGCACAAGGGTCAACTGCGCAATGCAATCAGTGACATCCGCAGCAGGGCCCGACAGCAGAACTGGTTTACCCCTGCCACATCATAACAAACCCATCATACTGAAGGAGTAAGTCTTGTAATCGGCATACCATTGTAGTCAATTTGGGAAAGATATCTCGTAGTGAAGTGGTTAATGAAAGCTGCCCTGCACGAAAAGTCACCCTTAAAAAACAGAAAAAAAAAAAAATCTGCTACAATTAGCAAGAACGAAATATGAAAGAAAACATCTTATTGCAGAGGTTTAGCGTTCAGCACGGAGCCACCTTCCTTATTTCAGTCTTGCCAGAAGCATATCTTTATATTCACCGTAGGAAAGAATTTCAACTGCAAGGGTTATATATGACCTTTATTGTGGACTTGCAACGGTTGATGATGATGATGATGATGATAATAATAATGATGATGATAATAATGATGATGAACCCCTACACTACTCGACAGCCCTCCATCCATCCATCAATCATTCAGTCCTTCTTTGCCCCATCAGGAGCCGTAAGGACCCGGGACTAGGCTACTCAAGTTCCGACATTTAAGGCAAGGTGACCAACCTCACTCATCCCTGAGAGGTATTCTGTGACCAGTAAACTCCAGCCACCCCGCGGATATAAACTGTGACAGGCTTAGTCAGGTTGAAGCGCCTTAACCCATTAAACCATTAGGCATCATTTGGTCACATGGTTACCACCCAGTGCAGTGAATAAAGTCATATGGGAACAAGAAGAAAACAGAGTAGCTTGATGGTAGTGAAAGTCTTCCTCTCAGTCTTCCTGTAGTGGCTATCACCCTGTGAGCCATGGTAAACACTTATGTCACTGATATGGCTGATATAACACGTAGGTTAACAGAGTGTTATTTATGATCAGGAGTTCATAAGTAATGGAGTAAATGATAAGTACAGAAATCCTAGATACTGTAGATGCTGGGCCAAATGGAGATTAGCTGGTTTGGAGCACCATTTGGGGTTTTACTAGGGTGACGCACCTTGCGATGGAAAATCCTTCGGGTGTGACTGACTGATCAGGCCGCTTTTAAAGATACTCCCTCATATAAAGATCAGGGAAATGAGGACAAACGTACAGCTGGCTGACAATATAAAATTACCTCCGCCAATGAAGTTGTTTGTATATATCACAAAAAGATGTTATCGGATTTCACTTACATCTGGTGGATCGGTGGGGACTGGGTCAAAGAAAAGTTGATTAGATTTCGAGTTGGATCTGAATCCGAATGCAGAAATATAAAATCATAAATTTTACAGGCGTTAGTGCAGGTATCCGGTTTTCGAAATTGTATAACAGATGGAATTAACTGGTTATGCAAAACCGTAACAGTATTAGTCCGGTAAGAAGTAGAAATTTACAGCAGTAAATCATAAATTTTATTGTCACTGGCGGAAGCTTGCACTCTTGGAGTGCTTTCTAGTTCTAAGGGTAAAGGATAACGAGTTGAAACTAGAGATTTGTGTGCCTTAATATTCCTCGGAGTTGATGAGTGCAAACGTAAGCATTCTTGATCTCTGCCTTTTTCCAGGAGGGATTCCGTAACGAGTGGCTGAATCAGATCTTATTCAATGCCATGCCTTCAGTGGACACGTTCTTCTTCATGAGTGGCCTTCTGGTGGCGTACGGATTGACCAAGGTGAGAGAGAGAGAGAGAGAGAGAGAGAGAGAGAGAGAGAGAGAGAGAGAGAGAGAGAGAGAGCAAAAATAAGTATGGACACAGATCTACAGTATTATCGCTTCCGCATGACCAGTAAATTAAAAAAAAAAAAATAAATAAATATAAAGCCTGTCGGCCAATAATGTCTTTATTCATTCTTCCGCTAAAACTTCAGATTATCTTCAGTGGGATTCTTTTTTTTTTTTTTTTTTATTTTTTATGTTTGTACTTTCTGTTCCTGGTTGGTTCATTTAACTCTGAGAAGACCCGTCGTTGTGAAGTGGTTAAAAGCTATCTCCATACTGGTATATCCGTTTTTAAAATACAAAAATGTCTTCTGACAGAGTGTTCTTGCTTCGACAGACGGTTTTCATTAACTTACGGAATAGTGTTAATTCAAGAACTGTGTCGTTTCAGGAGTTTGAGAAGACCAAAAAATTCAACGCTGCCTTCTATTACATTCACAGGTTCCTCAGGTAAGTTATACAGTAGGCAATTAAGGGGGTTTGGTGGGCTGGAGAGAGTCTTTTTCTTGGCAATCCTTGTCTTACTTTAGTAGTTTGCTTATTCTTGCCTTATTTTAGTAGCTTAGTCACTCTTATTGGAGCTGCCTAATATGAGACAACTGACCTACTGCAGTTATCCTCTCTGCTTATATTTTTATGTCCCTGCGTTACGTATACTGTTTTGACTCCAAACAGGCCTAATATTGCCACCTCTCCATCTTGAGTGCTAAGATGTAATACTAGATTAATACTAGAATATGATGCTAGTCATGAAGAAGGGCTATGGAGAGACAGCAGAATCAGAGCATTGTCGTTTCTGCCAACGGGCTATGTGAAGTAAACTACAGAAAGACGAAAATCTTGACCAAGTGAAAGACCTATCGGCTGAGATCTTCGTCCTTCTGCAGCTTAGTTCACGTAGCTCACTGGCAGAAGACAATGGTATGGCTCTTCATCCTTTCCTTAGCACTCCTTCGTGACTTACACCAAATTCTAGCATTAATTTTTTCATATAACTCAATATTCACTATAGGGAGATGGAACTTTTAAGCCTAGTTAAAGTGAACAGATTATTGATTAGGAAGCTACACAGGTGATTAGTATCATCTTCCTGTTCTGTACAGCATATTTTTAGTTGATGAATTACTCTATCTGGCAGGTAATATAAAACACATCTGTAAAGAAAAATATCCCCAGATATCTGCAGATGGTTAAGCCTGCGAGGTAAAGCCAGGTTTCAGGGGGCTTCAATGGTGAATGAGTGTCTTGACTTAATACAGTGGACATGGTGTTAGCAATTCGGATAATACAAACTAATACTTATTTCAACATTTTCTCCCTTTTGTCAGTAATAATATTTTGCTGAATTAGAGTGGTTTCTTCTATGGTAATTTTGATGAAAATGCATATTAGCAAATTTAACTGCCTGTAAGAAAATCACCATATTTCTGAATGCTCCGTTCTCCATTAAAGGTTAAGTTTAGGTTAGTATGAAGTTCAGTTTAGGTTCAGGTTAGGTTAGTTTACACATAGGTTTAGGTTAGTTCAGTTTAGGTTCAGATTAGGTTAGTTTAGACATAGGTTTAGGTTAGGTTTAAGTTAAATTCAAACAGTGGGTGAGATACCTTCTAAACTTCTCTCTATATAGGCTTATCGCCCTGCATAACTTAGGAGTGTCAACTATAAGTCATTCACTTTTAAAGCGGAAATTTTCGTCCTTATGAAGCCAGCTTCCTGTTGGGCGGTGTCAGAATGAGACAGTTGTACGTCCTTACATCCTTTCCATAGCACCTCATCGCGACTACCGTAGATATATAGTACAGATGCCGTGCTTCGCGCTTTGCCGCATAGGGCCGATGTACTGTACGTCAGTAGCGCCGCCATACTGGCAAGGTCGTCGGATTGAAAATAAACAATGGCAATCTATGGGCACAAGGTACAGATGCTGAAGTTTTCTGGCCATAACTTTCTTGATATTACACGGATTTCCTTATTTGACGGCTTATTTTAAATCTCATAAGATATTCTAAAGTAATATTAAATGCACCTTTTCTTATTTGGTCCGTGTTTGCCACAAACACATCCCAAAGCAATCCATATTAACAACAACATGCAACATGTTCTTCCGAGCCAACTGCAGTGATTTTATTGCTGAAATCTGATTGGCTGCCATATACTATAATATGACTCATGACAAACCTAACACATGCCATTAAGTTAATTTCTTTTTATCATCGTTTTAAATATATGAATTAACATGATAACTGAAATGGAGTTTGATAAAAAAAATATAAGAACGACTGTGAGCTTTTGTAAATTATATGCCACCCTACTAAAAATATTGGTTATGACTTTTATTGATGTAAAATATCAAGTGTATATGTATAATGAAATAAATACTTAATATAGGCTTAGATTTATATCAATTTTTTTTCTTACCACAGATTTATGGCACTGTGATAGACATATGCATAAAAATACACTGTACTGATCTTACACATTTACTATATATAAAAAGAAGCATTAGGCTGCAACATAATATTTATATTAAATTATACGAATTGCGTCTTGCTGGAATGAAGTTGCTTGTGAGCCACTATTGCCATAAGACAAGGAAGTGGACTCCAACTTTATCATTGTGTCATGCATAGACATATCTACTGTATGGTGTCATGTGTCTACACACACACACACACACACACACACACATATATATATATATATATATATATATATATATATATATATATATATATATATATATATATATATATATATATTGGGAATACTGAACCTCTGAGATTGCTAGCGTCATAGTTGTTTAGGTTGCGTTAGGGTAGTCATTTCACCAGAATATACACTACTGTGACCCTACATTGCTCTTCTGGAGTAGATACATTTCTAACATATTCACACTTTAATTTTGCTTGCATAATGTGCACACAGTGCCATCCCAACAAAAAATGAAGAAAAAACGAAAGTGAGGTGGCAAGGGCTTTCTTGACCTTTACCTAGCAATTATGCATGCCTGTATATACGTGGCTCTGTACATGAAAATCTGGTTACTGTACGCTGATTATAGTGAAACAGAATTTAATGCATTGTTGTACTGTCAAACGATATAAGGTCAGCTGTCATTCACATTGACTAGTTTGTTTTTATTACAACTAAACTCAGTGTGGAAGTACTGCACATCTACATGCATCAGCCTGGGCAGTGCATTGCTATATGACGTTTGTATTGATTTTATAGTACAAACTGTATTTGCTTACCCATGAAAAGTTATTCCCTGTTGTTTGGTGCCAATTGTTCGCTTATTAGTGTAATACTGTGGCAATGCAGAGAAGTTAAAAGCAGTACAATTGTAGAGCAGACCACAGTAGACGACGCGCACTCGACATTTCCAACATGGCGGCCAAGCTGAAGCATTTTTTGCCTCCCCGTGCGTCATCTATGTTATGTATCTGTTGTGACTGCTGCCACATTCTGCTGTAAATCTCCTGTCATCATTTTGTATTCAAGATGGAGAGATGACAATTTATGAACACTTAAAGTGAACTAGTACAACAGAAAAATAATTCAGTGTCGACATCGGCAGTGGTATCTCAAACGGAGGCCGCCATATTACTGCTGCAGCTTAAGTTTATTTTCTTTTGCTTAATTATTCTTTTTTCATTGCGTATTTGCGGGAAAATAACGACAGGAGAACTCCCCTTCATTATTTAACGAAACATAACTATTTAATAAAACAAAGTGAAGAGGAAGGTTGTATATGAAATGTGGCAGAGGCTTAATAATGGATGATTCTCCGTCTATCGCTCATTCTCTTTCCTTGCCCTTCTGGACCCTATCTCGCCCCATTTTTAGATGAGAACAAAAAGGTGTTGATGATGATGATGATGAAGGTGAAGTACATATTGTGCGGAAGATGTTTGCTTAGGAAGTGGGGCAGAAATTTTTTTAAATATGTAATCTTTCATGCTCCCCGTGCCGTCTTCTCTCATCTTAATATTTTCCATTGTAGTGAACGGGTAAAAGCCGTAACACATGTACCTATAATGTGTATATACTAAACTCTCTCTCTCTCTCCACACAGACTCAGCCCTCCCATCCTCCTGCTGAGTGGGATTCTGGCTGTCCTGCCCCCCATGCTACTTCGCGGTCCCCTCGCCCCATTTTCTGACAGCCTTCACTCCCTCACCGATAACTGCAGGAAATTCTGGTGGAGGGACTGTCTCTTTATCTCTAACTACTTCTTCTATGATGGGGATGTGGAGTCGGTGAGTAGGAATAGATATAAAGAGATAGAACGAAAGAATGATTTATAGATAGATTAGAAATACAGTACTATAGGAGGGAGACAATGATAGTAAGATAAATTAGAAGGGCAAGAAAGACTTAACTATTTTATTCTGTGATGAGAGCTGGTGAACAGAAAACAATATAGAAAGCAAAATGACAGGAAGATAAATGAGAGCAAGGGTTTATATATTTAAAAACAAATATTGATGCAAGGACTTCAGCCATTTCTTCTGCGATGAGGATGTTTAATCGGTGGAAAGGAACAGAAATAGAAAAGATGACAGGAAGTATGAAATTAGGGTAAATTTAAGAAAATACCTGTGGAGGAGCTTTCTTTTTTAATTTCCATAACTTTTTCTACAACGTGGATGTGGACTGGGTGAATAAATATAAATATAGGAAAAAAATATATAAATATAGGAAGGAAAAAAAAAAAAAGAAACAGAATGACACAGACGGACAACTTCAGCCTGTTTGCTTCCAAAACTGAAACAGGGACCCAGTCACCCAGACTGAAGAGTGACGGTTGTTGTCTTAGCTTCGGAGAAATAAACGGGTGTTTCCTTAACATTTTCCAGATATACAGGGTGGCCCAAATATAACGCTCCAGTTCTACTCTGCTGGGCGATATCTGGTGCGTTGTGAGGACGGCTTCGTCAGTGTTATCACTATCTATCCCGGCATCATTTAATAAAGTCCTATTTCCACCGCCACAACCACGACTGCACTAACAGACTGAGCGATCCAAGTTGCGCATAAGATACTGGCACGTGAGTTTTTAGTGGGGCGATATTTACATGTCACCCTGTTGAAAGAGATAACGATGCAGAAAATTGTTGATTTTGGAAAGATACGTATGAGGGCGTGCACTCGTAAGATAAGGTACATAATTATAGAGTGAAGTTTCTTGGTTGTCTCTGTTCACTCAGCTGTACAATTGGGGACGTGAATGCATTATTATGTACTGCAGGTCATGATCTAGGGGATGTCTGGGACTTGGCTAAAATTGCTTTAAGAACTCTGGTACAGTGGATCGGCATAATACAGCCCTTCTTGTAGATGAGATGGTGCAGCCGATGAGACACAGAATGTTACTGATGAGGTTGTGTAGCCGGGCATTACATTATGTAGTACATTTCAAATGATCATTCTGTCCTTCATTTCGATCTGTCTATCTGTCTATTTATCTATCTCAATCAATCAGTCAATCAATTCTCTCTCTCTCTCTCTCTCTCTCTCTCTCTCTCTTCCTCCAAATCATAAATTTTTCTTTCGTCATCCTCCTTAGTGCCTTCCTGTATGCTGGTACACCTCTGTGGACTTCCAACTCTTCCTCGTCACACCGCTCATCATCTTGCCAGTGCTCTACAGGCCTAAGTGGGGTGGGTGGCGGCCTGTTGTGGTACACACACACACATCAGCTTCTCTCTGTCTCTGTGTCTCTGTCTCTGTCTCTGTCTGTCTGTCTGTCTGTCTCTCTCTCTCTCTCTCTCTCTCTCTCTCTCTCTCTCTCTCTCACTTCTCCCAAAATACTAATATCTTTAAGAACACTAATATGCCTGATGCGAAACAACTTTTCGAGTTTCATATGAAATTAAAGTTTTATTGTTTTTTTTATTATTTTCCTTAATTCCCTGGCACCTTAACCCACTAGACCACCAGGCGTCGTGTTCTTTAGTAATCTTTGTCTTGTGTTTGGTATTTTGGGTGTAACCGCTGACCGTCTACAAGAACGAAAAGTCAGTCTAGTTTTTATTAATCCTTTGACCAGCAAGCTTTCTTGTAGCTGGATAAGATCGTACAGTAATAGTCTGAGTGAAGCAAATGCATTCACAGCAGCGAAAAAGTTGGTCGTTTGCTATTATTATTATTATAATACTATCCACTCCCTCCATGTAGTGCTGTTCTCGGGTGCCTGCCCTCTCCTCTCTTCCTTCTTCCCTTCCTTCCTCTTGTCCTTCTTTCCTTCATTCTTTCCTCTTCCTTCTGTCTACGGGTGACTCTATATTGAATGACAAGCCAAATGATTCCCTGTTCACCAGGAAACTATTTACTACGCAGGGTGGTAACCATATTACGAAAATGTGGGCGCTTGGTGGTTTAGTGGGTAATTAGGGCGCTCCAATTGCATTGAGCCGGTGCAGGTTTATATCCAAGGAGTGGTTGGGATTTATTGCTCACGTAATGCCGCTCAGGGATGAGTGAGGTTGGTCACTCTCATCTTAAATGTCAGGACCGACTTGCTTAGCCACGGGCTCCTACTCTCGTTATGGGGCAACACTGGATTAGATGATGAATGAATGAATGAATTATTATTATTATTATTATTATTGAAATAGCAGTAGCAGCAGTAGAAGCAGTAGTAGTAGCAGCAGTAGTAGCAGTAGTAGCAACAGTAATAGTAGTAGTAGTAGTAGTACTGTAGTAGTAGTAGTAGTAGCTGCTGTTGCAACTACTACTACTACTACTACTACTATTATTATTATTATTATTATTATTATTATTATTATTATTATTATTATCATCATCATCATCATCATCATCATCACCATCAGGGACGGTGTGGCTGGCTGTGTGTACAGTAGCATCGTGTGTCATCCCCGGCGTCGTCACAGGCGTCAACCACCTGCCACCAACGCAGGTCCAGGACGTGGCGTGAGTAGAACAAGCAGTGAGAGACCGAGAACGAGGATGAGCGAGTCAGGAGTGGGAGACCAAGGACGATTTAGTGGCAGGTGGCAGTAGAGTGGGGAGAGGAAGAGGAATGGAAGAGGTGGGGAGGAATGGTTGGAGGCTGGGAGGAGAATGGGGAAAGAGAGGGAGATAGTGACGATGGAGTGGATGCTGATGGAACTGTGTGTGTGTGTGTGTGTGTGTGTGTGTGTGTGTGTGAAGACATCAAAAACGATAGAGATTAATTTGATGTGTGTGTGTGTGTGTGTGTGTGTGTGTGTGTGTGTGTGTGTGAAGACATCAAAAACGATAGAGATTAATTTGATGTGTGTGTGTGTGTGTGTGTGTGTGTGTGTGTGTGTGTGAAGACATCAAAAACGATAGAGATTAATTTGATGTGTGTGTGTGTGTGTGTGTGTGTGTGTGTGTGTGTGTGTGTGTGTTTTGTTTCTTGTTATGTAGCAAGAGTGGTCAGCCATGTATGAATAATATCGGTGATTCTACATTCTTTGATTCTGAGTACTAATTTGTCATGAGGTACTTTGAGAGAGAGAGAGAGAGAGAGAGAGAGAGAGAGAGAGAGAGAGAGAGACTAAATTTGCTATCGGCCATCCTTTTCTGTGGCCTCTCTCTCTCTCTCTCTCTCTCTCTCTCTCTTTCTCTCTCTCAGTGTATGTATGCATGTATGTATGTATCTTTTTTTAATACCGATCTTTTTAAATATGTATCTATCTACCTACCCAGCAATCCATCCACCTGTCAGCCTATCTGCCTATCCATCTCTCTCTCTCTCTCTCTCCCTGTCTATCCACCTGTCCCCTGCAGCCGGGACGATTATTACCTCCTCAACCAAGTGCTATACACCAAACCGTGGTGCCGCGCCTCGCCCTACCTCGCTGGCATGTGGCTCGCCCTCGTCCTTCACCACTACAGGAAGCCCAAGATGACAAAGGTGAGGACAGGGCAAGCGAGGTTAGTTTGGGTTAGGTTAGGTTTGTTTAGGTTAGGCTGGGTTAGGTTAAATTATATGTGGTTAGGTTGGGCTATGTTAGGTTAGGTTAGGTTGGGTTTGGTTATGGTCAGGAAGGTTGGGTTGGGTTGGGTTAGACTAGGTTAGGCCAAATTACGTGTGGTTAGGTTGGCTTATGTTGTGTTGGTTTGGGTTAACTTAGGTTAGGTTAGGTTGAATTGGGTTGGGTTAGGTTAGGTGAGGTTAGGTTAGTTAGACAAGAGGCGGGGGTTACAAAAGGTTAGGTACTCTAGTTATACCTTATTGGTTAGGTTATATATTGCAGTCATTATCTTCTCCATCACCTTCAATATCATCACCACGACCATCACCATCACTTATCATCATCACCTTAAGCATCCTCTCAGTCTTTCTCCCTGTACCTCTTCCTTCCACTCCATCGCTCCATTTCTCTCTCCTTTACCACCTCATCCCCTCACGCCATCTCTCCCTCTCTTCTCTGTCTCCCACCACCTCATCCCCTCACGCCATCGTCCTTGTTCTCTACCGCCTCATACTCTCACACAATTTCTCTATTTCTCTTCCACCTCATCTTCCTACTCTGTCTCTCTGTCTCCTGTCTATCTCCTTCCACCCTATCATCTGGCACTGTATTTCCATTTCCCTATCTACCACCTCATCCTCTCACTCCATCTCTTCTCTGTCTTCCACTATCTCTTCCCCTCACTCTATATCTATATCTCCTGTCTGTCTCAAAACATCCTTATCTTCTCACACCATCCCTCCATTCCTGTACCACCTCATCCTCTCATTCCATCTCTCACCCTGGTCTCTCCACCCCATCCTCAGGCCATGGTGGTGTGTGGGTGGGTGTGTGCGGCGGTGATGGGTGTAGCGGTGGTGTTTGGAATGAAGGAGTACAACACCCTGTCCGGCCAACACCCCTACGACGCCGCCATCAGTGTCTCCTACGGGGCCCTGCACCGCCTGGCGTGGGGAGCTGCCCTGGCGTGGGTGGTGCTGGCCTGCCACGCTGGGTATGGAGGTGAGTACACACACACACACACACACACACACACACACACACACACACACACAGTCTATCTACATATCTACCTGCACAATCTCTGTCTGTCTGTCTGTCTGTTTGTTTGTCTGCCTGTCTGTTTGTTGTAAATTAATGTACGTAGTTTGCGTATTAAGTTTATTAAATGGTAAACTCATGCTCTTGTTGAAGATTTTGATGTAAGTGGCAATACCGAATCGTGACTAAATACTAAACAATGAGGTTTTAAGATAATATAATTTGCCTCGTTATAGTATCTTCAGTAGTGACAGAAATGGAGGACTACGGGGTGATGTACTGCCATGTACTAAAACGAATACTCTTCCAGTACTAAATTCAAATCCATCCGTCGATAATATGTTGCATCCATTCTTGCTGGAAAGTTCACTACATCATTTCGTAGAGCAAACAACACATGGAGGAAATATCTTGGTTCTCAATGGGCTACATCAGAAAACTTAGTTGACGATGTTGACGTATGTGAATTCAACACCAGTGACCGTCAAATAGTCACATTTACTCCTAATTTCAGGGACCACAGTATAATTTCTGTTTATGAGAAAGTTTGAGACTACAAAAGAGCTTTCAAAAACTGAAGACAATTAGAGTCAGTAATGGCTGAAACCCGATTATATAGACAACGAATGTACAACCGCGAACCAAAGTTTCGGTACCCCCCTCGATGGAAGGAAGTGGAAGTCAGGGTTAGAGAGAGAGCAGGTGAACGGACAACCGTCAGTGGTACTTTGGAACTGAGCTACGAGGCGAATAGTGAGAAACTAAATGACACTGGATTCGAAACATTTCCATGCTATTCACCTGCAAAACATTATGCGTTCGTAACATACATACTGTAACATATAACATAGACTACTGTGTTATCATGGTGTCCTGTGATACTGACCCATCTGTTTCGGATCCTCATCACACAAACAAAGCACCGAGCCAGTTGTATATAAGTTGCAACTTGTCATTATAACTGCAGTCATAATTTTTGTGAATGTTATCCCTGGATTGTCTGTAGCTATAATATAGAATGATTGTGAATTTAATGTTGATTTTCACAGTAGTTGTGCGGATGGTTATATATGTGGCAATTATTTTATGTGGACGACTAAACCACATTGTGATGGACAGCGGAGAGCATTCGCCAATAATTTACTATAACCAGATGAAATTAGATGCAAACAACACAATATATTATGAGACAACGAAGACACAGCTGTGGTATCCTGCTCCGCCTTGTTATCAAGGCCTTAACTGGGGCTTCACCTCATACGTGCATTATTTTCCTTCAGTCTCTGCCTCTTTTATTACTCTTACTTCCCGGTATCCTCTTACTGCGAGTCGTCATATTCCTTGGAGGGTTTCTTGTCGTCCGGTCCTATAACCCGTACTGTATTACATTATTCCTCGCATCATCACTCCCAGACAAACAACGTTAGCACAAGACTGCTGAATCTGTTAATACCATTGTTGCCACTGCCACTACTATTCCCCCTTTCCCCATTGTGTCTACTGCAATTCCCCTCACAGTACTACTACTGCTACTCCTATTACTACTCCACTATAAATCTGTATAATAATACATATGATTGTCCTTATGTCTGTGTATCTGTTAATCATATTGTCCCTGTCCCACCGTCGACAACTCGTCACTGACCCGGCACCGCTACCCCAGTTGCACCCCACCCCCCTCTCTCCCACCCACCATGAGCTCTATTCCTCCCCCACTCCGAACCATTTTACCCCTCACCTCCTTCTTGGGCCACCAGGCCTGTTGTTTACCTTTTACCGGTGAATATACGTGGCATGCATTAATAAGAATAATTATATAATTGACAGCAACAACATACATCTGCAGTATTCCGAACATTACATAATTATAAAAGTCGCAGACCCAAACGTGCCTATATTACGGAGCTCTGATATATTAACCACAGAACCGACCACAGACCGTTCCTATCATTGCCACTGGACCTTACCTGTAGCACTTCACCATAGTAATACAACCCACTGAAGTCCTTTGTGGGATCACTGCACATGTTTGGGAAAAATAACAGCGCACAACATGCCTACAACCCATTAAAATACACCTGTGACGTTTCACTGACATCCAGTAAATTGCCTAGAAGTTAGCGGACAAACAAACACACGGCTGGACATAGACTGAGGCCGAATGTCTCGCATCGGTATATGACAACCTGACAAAACTATTACGATCCTGCTTTGTAGGTGTCATCATAGTTATAATAATAATAATAATAATAATAATCGTAGTAGTAGTGGTAGCAGTAGTAGTAATAGTAGTAGTAGTAGTAGTAGTAGTAGTAGTAATCACATGTTAATATCCATGATACAGAGGAGGACAAACACCATAATCTCCATGATAAAACAAGTGAAAACAGCTGTGACATATAAAACCAAACAGTGCCATAATATGCTGTAATGGTAGGGTTATAGTAATACTAAATTAATGTTTGACCGCAACCCAACCTTCTGTCATGGCAAACAGATTCTGCATTGCGTCGACACATGCTATTCCAGTGTGTGTCCTTCTCAGTATCGTGCCTAATAACATGTGATTAATTATTATTATTATTATTATTATTATTATTATTATTATTACTGTGATGACACCTGCAATGCAGGATCACAAGAGTTTTGTCAGGTCGTTACATACCGGTACCGATGCGAGACATTCTGCTTCTGTCTGTCTGTGTCAAGTCGTTTGTTTGTTTGTCCACTAACTTCTCCTAGGCTATTTGATGGATGTCAGTGAAACATCATATGCTTATTTTAGTGGTTTGTAGGCATGTTGTGCATTGTTATTTTTCCCGAACACGTGTAGCGATCTCACAGAGGACTACAGTGGGTTGTATTACCATGGTGAAGCGCTATAGGGAAGATGCAGTGGTAATGATAAGAACGGTCTGTGATTAATATATCAGTGCTCCGTAATATAAGCACGTTTGGGTCTGCAGTTATTAAGTGTAATGTTAGGAACACTACAGTACACATCTACGATGTTGTCGTTATTATTATATTATTATCGCCTACCTTTAGAAGGCGGAGCGATCATGTTTTTAACTGCATCTGTGTGTGTGTGTGTGTGTGTGTGTGTGTGTGTGTGTGTGTGTGTGTGTGTGTGTGTGTTCCTATTATATCTCATGAACGGCTTGAGCTATCAACATGAAGCCTTCAGCGTATCAAGATATGGCCAAAATCTTAGAGGAGTTCGAAAATGGCAACTCGGGGTCAGAGTCAAGGTCACCAAACTAACAGCTAAAGGTCAACTAGTTTTTATTGCCTGCCTTTAGCACCATTAAATCTCATGAATGGCTTGAGCTATCAACATAAAACCTTCATGGTATCAAAATATGGCCTAAAGTTTGGACTTGGCAAACAGAATATTTTAGAGGGCGATTACCGCTTAGCTTTCAAGTGCCTTCTTTTTTGTTATTAATGCATGCCACGTATATTCACCGGTAAAGGGTGAACAACAGGCCTTCTGGCCCAAGGATGAGGTGAAGCGTAATGTGGTGTCGGAGTGCGGGAGGAGTAGAGTCCATGGTGGGTGGGAAATGGAGTAGCGGTGCCGGGTCAGCGACGAGTTGTCGACGGTGGGACAGGGACAATAATTATGATTAACAGATACACAGACATAAGGACAATCATATTTATTATTATACAGATTTATAGTGGAGTAGTAATAGGAGAAGCAGTAGTAGTACTGTGAGGGAAATTAGACACAATAGGAAAAGGGGGATTACAGTTGTAGTGGCAGTGGCAATAATGGTATTAACAGATTCAGCAGTCTTATGCTAACGTTGTTTGTCTGGGAGTGATGATGCGAGGAATAATGTAATACAGTACGGGTTATAGGACCGGACGACAAGAAACCCTCCAAGGAATATGACGACTCGCAGTAAGAGGATACCGGGAAGTAAGAGTAATAAAAGAGGCAGAGACTGAAGGAAAATAATGCACGTATGAGGTGAAGCCCCAGTTAAGGCCTTGATAACAAGGCGGAGCAGGATACCACAGCTGTGTCTTCGTTGTCTCATAATATATTGTGTTGTTTGCATCTAATTTCATCTGGTTATAGTAAATTATTGGCGAACGCTCTCCGCTGTCCATCACAATGTGGTTTAGTCGTCCACATAAAATAATTGCCACATATATAACCATCCGCACAACTACTGTGAAAATCAACATTAAATTCACAATCATTCTTTATTATAGCTACAGACAATCCAGGGATAACATTCACAAAAATTATGACTGCAGTTATAATGACAAGTTGCAACTTATATACAACTGGCTCGGTGCTCTGTTTGTGTGATGAGGATCCGAAACAGATGGGTCAGTATCACAGGACACCATGATAACACAGTAGTCTATGTTATATGTTACAGTATGTATGTTACGAACGCATAATGTTTTGCAGGTGAATAGCATGGAAATGTTTCGAATTCAGTGTCATTAAGTTTCTCACTATTCGCCTCGTAGCTCAGTTCCAAAGTACCACTGACGGTTGTCCGTTCACCTGCTCTCTCTCTAACCCTGACTTCCACTTCCTTCCATCGAGGGGGGTACCGAAACTTTGGTTCGCGGGTGTACATGGCACATGAAAAATGTTTTCAGAAAGTCTAAATAAACCTGTCAACGTATGTATGTGCCAATGCGCAATAGCCGGCCTGGTAAAAACTCTAAACCAGAATGCTGGAATAGCGACATTAAGAACTGACTTCCGACAAAAAAAAAAAAAAAAAAAAAAAAAAAAAAAAAAAAAAAATTGCAGCCCCAAAGAATGAAGGGGATAAGAATATATATCACAACCTTCGTCGCAATGCTAAAAAGTTAAAAAGGAAATAAGAAAATTCTTGAAGTACATATGCCTAACATCAGTAAATAAAACCTAAAAGTGTTGCATAGCTACATCAGAAATAAGAAGATATTAACATCAACAATTAACCTGCTAATTCTTGCAAATGGAGAACATACAAATGACGAAACAGAAATGACTAAAATTCTTAATGTTTTTTTTTTTTTTTTTTTTTTGCATCGGAATTTACGGTAAAAAAAAGAAAAAAAAAGAAAATGCTGATCTCTTCGTCTTCTGTTATACACGTAGATGAAGTTAGCTTAATTTAGTGACATCACGGTCCCTGACAACGATGTAATACTTGCGGTGAATGAGCTTACGGCCAACAAAACATGGGGGCCAGACAAAATATCTCCGAGAGTTTGAAAGGAACTGTAAAGCGAAATGTCGAAACCTTTAGCCCAAATATTCAGCTTATCATTCAGGAGTGGCACTGTGTGACTAGGAACTAACAAATGTAACCCCAGAGTTTAAAACGAGCAATAAATCCCAACCCGGAAATTACCATCCAATTAGTTTAATACCAGCTGTATGCAAATTGTTGGAAAGAATAAAGAAAATAATTAGTTAAACATTTAGAACAAAATAATCTCATGAAAGTCTCACAGCATGGATTTAGGAACACCTCCCCATCTTACAAATCTGCTCAACTTTTTGAGTGAAATATTGATATGTACGATAACACTGAATCAGTATGTAATCTATCTGAATTTCCAAAAAGCATTCATTAAAGCTCCCCACAAGAGGCTTCTTGACAAAGTTTATGGCATCAGTGGCAGTGTTCTAAGGTGGATTAAAAGCTGACTTACAGACCGTAAAAACAGGGAGTTTTTAGTAACGGGAAGGAATCAGGCGGACAAATGATACAAACGAAGTATCTCAAGTTTCAGTTTTGGGACCTGTGCTGCTTCTAATTTATACTGATGACACTGATAATGATCTGTGTTGCAAAATATCCAGTGCCATTGATGATAAGAAAATTGGAAACAGAGCAGTTACCCCTGAACAAAAGCTGTTAATTTAGAAGGCTCTTGATAAACTGTTCTCTTAGGCTCAAAAATGGCAATTGGAGAAACGCAAAGTCCTCTTTATTGATAGTAAAAGTGAAAACTTTAGCTACTCTGCTCGTATCAATAATATCTCAGCTTGCATGTGTACACTAAGAAAAAGATTTAGGAATAATAATAATAACAAATTATTTAAAACCAAGTTTTAGTGCATCGTAGCGATAAAGAAAGCTAACAAACTAGATAGATTTACATGCAGTGTTTGAGTTCAGATTGAAGAATATCCTTACCTTAATGCATGTGTATCTGAAGTATCATGTTCACTTTTGGTCACCATTTTACAAGAGAGATGTAGCGAAACTTGAGAGAGTGCAGCGAAGTGTAGGCTAACCAAAATGATACCTAGACTGAGAAATAAACCATACAAGGAACGTTTAAACGACTTGAAGTCGTTTGTCTTATCAAAGCGCAGGCTGCGAGAGGATGTTTAAAAAAAAAAAAAAAAAAAAAAAAAATGACAATATGGTAGTCAATAAGTACTTCACAGTAAACCGTACTGATTATTCCAGAGGTGACTGTTATAGAGTCATTCACAAACGTTTCAAGCCTAAACGCAAACGTTGTCTTTTTTTTTTTTTTTTTTTTTTTTTTTAACCGGGTTGTAAACATATGGAACAAGTCAATCAGGAATGTGGCAGGCAGCAGTACAGTAATAACATTTAAAGGTTTCTTAGATAAGTATTTAGCTTTGAATCCCCAGTTTAACACAGTCATGGCTGAATAATAGAATAATACGTACAACTGAAAACGGCCATGCCACGTTGAGTACACCGCTTCCCGTCCGATCAGCGAAGTTAAGCAACGTTGGGTCTGGTTAGTATTTGGATGGGTGACCGCCTGGGAACACCAGATGCTGTTGGCATAACGTTCTCCCTACGTGTCAAGTGGGGTTGGTGGAGGATTAGTGTCCCTCCCTGTAAAACAATTAACTCTGAGCCCTTGGCCACCCCGTTTGGGATATGTGGCGTCTGGCAATGAATGAAAGAAGAATGAATGAACGTACAACTGAAAGTTGTTTTCCTCTCTTTCAGAACATGGTGAAAGCAGTATAAACATTGTAGTTTGAAATTAATCTTCCTTTTCCTTTATACAGTGGAATAAGATAATGTAGAATATAGTTTCGCCTTTTAGTCTTTCCTATTAAATTTCCATGCCAGTTTTCTATGCCTTTTACTTTTTCCCGCCAACTTTGGCTGGAGTGTTTGGTGGGCGGGAGAGAGTGGGGGATGTCTTCTTCCTTTCCTCTCCTTATCTTCTACACATAGAATTAGATATAGTCACAGGAATCCCTTCAACAACCACTGTGACTGTTGCCTTTTGTTTTCCTTTGCACTCAGTATTCTCTCTCTCTCTCTTTCTCTCTCTCTCTCGCTCACTCGCTCGCTCGAGCACGCACGCACGCACGCACGCACGCACGCACACACACACACACACACACACACACACACACACACACACATGCGTAGTGAGTGCATTTTTAAGAGCTAGGCCCGAAGACAAAATATCTCGTTGTCATTTAATCCTTATATCGCGCTAATAGGGTATGGCAGATTCGTCTCTCCTGCCAAGTGTGGCCAAGGGTGAGTCGTGTTGGTGACCTGCAAAGGTTCGAGTGCGACAGAATATAGATAAGATTGTACGCAACTGTGTAGCTATCACACATATACGTAGTACATTCACTTTAACGTGTCCCAGATTTTAGTCCTCTTGCAGCTTTTTTCACGTACAGTGCTGTAGTTCTAAGGCAGAAGACAATATTACGGTTCTGCATCAGTTTCTTAATGCTTCTTCGTGAATAGCATCATATTTTAGTGTTACTCACTTGTTACAACTCAGCATTCAAGTCGGAGAGATGGCAATTTTAGGGGAGATTAAAGCAAAACAGATATAGCCTACTCATAGTGTGTAGGCGCTTATCAAGGGCTGTCAGGGACGGTCTGTTGGCAACCTAAGTTTACAACTGTTCATTACGAGCAATTTTTTTTTTTCTTCTCCGTGGATACGTTTAATAAGTATATCTTCATTTATTTCACTAAACCCTAACTTCTTATATGCAGGATATTTTTACTAAGTTGATAGAAACGTTGAGGGTCATCCAAGGATGAACAGGTTCGATTTTGAGAACAATAAGTCAAAGATCATGGTGACAGGGTGTGGGACTGTGACGAGGGTTAGAATGATGAGGAAGGTTCTTGAAACTCCGAGTAAGACGTGGAAGTATAATTAGCGGAATATTACAGGCTGACAAACTGGACACAACAGGCCGGCATGCGGCCGGGAGGAAGTCCCGTGCTGATCTGATCGGCGGGACAAAGTTGCCAGATGCATGATTAATGGGACTTAACATACTCGGTAGGCATTGTGGGTAATACATGGTAAATACAGACATGTGATATGTAATAAAGTAAATGAGGACCTTGTACAAAGACAGACTATATAATACGTGGTTGCATAGCTTATTCAGTTCATGGAATCACGTATCTCACACCTCCCTCCCCCCTATGCACTCATAATGCAATCTTGAGCGGACTTCCTACTCGTTTCAGCGAGTCGAGGAAAACGGCGAGGGATGGTGGGGGGATCAATTGACGGCCTTCTTTCCTGGCCTGAGCAAGAGAGCACAGGGGACTGGGGTGGAGGGTCGTCACTAGGAGGGGACACTGGGGGGTCGTCACTAGGAGGGGACACTGGGGAGTCGTCACTAGGAGGGGACACTGTGTGGAGATGGCGTCCGTTCCTCCACCACACACGACCGCTGGGGAGGCGTACCTCGTACTGTCAAGACCTGCCACAGCCCATAACGACCCCGACTTTGTCCCAGCGGTGTGATGTCGGGTCTTGGATCCGGACTTGCTGGCCGACAGTCAACCTGTGGAGGGGGCGGGCATGGACGTCGTAACGACTTGTTGCTTGGTCGGTCCAGGCTGCATCACGGTGGTCACACTCTTCTGCCTTGGCCTGCCATTCGTCGGAGAAGGACTGGGGGTGGGCTGGTACACAGGTTCGAAGGGGGCGGCCGTATAAGACTTGTGCAGGAGAGCGTCCGGCAGAGGTAGGAGTGTTGCGGAGTTCTAGGAGGCCTCTGTCAAACTCCTCGCAATCAAGGTTCCCTGTCGGTGCTGTCTTCATGATGAGGTGTTTGACAGCCTTGACAGCTGCCTCGGCATGGCCGTTTGACTGGGGGTAGTGTGGTGAGGTGATGATGTGATGGATGCCCCAGCATTCTGCAAATTGTTTGAAGTCGTTGCTGGAGGATGGGGGCCGCCGTCGGTCCTGAGACGAAGAGGTACTCCGACTTCTCAAAAGTAGCTGCAAAACATCGGAACGACCCTGGTGGAAGTGGTGTCCCGGCCACAGGGGACAACCACAGGCCACCCAGAGAGCCTGTCGGCGATCACCAGGAAGGATTTCCCGGCCACCTGGAAAAAATCAGCAGACACAGACTCAAAGGGCCGCTTCGGATGGTCATCACACATGTATGGTTCCTGCTGTTGGCTGGGTTGGAGATGCTGGCAAGGCTCACAGGCTTCCACCGTGCTTTTGATGTCGGCATCGATGCCAGGCCAGAAGACTGTTTGTCTGGCTCGACGCCTGGTGGCTTCCACACCTCGGTGGCTGTCGTGGAGGCGGGCCAAGGTGTGTCGTCGGAGGGCGGCAGGGACAATGATCCGGGGGCCGTACAACACAAGCTCTCCGTCTGCGTAAGGGCTATCTCTTAGCTTCCAGTAGGGGAGGACGGAGGCGTGAATGTCATAGCAGTTGGTAGGGAACCCTGTGGAGACGTAGGTGAGGAGACGACTGTAGGCTGGGTCTTGAGTGGCAGTGGTGCAGAGCTCCTGGAGGGTCCTGTCGTCGTCGATGAGAGGCGCCACTGTCTGGCCATCTGGGGAAGTGGCGGTGTGTGTGACTAGGGACTGGACGTGTGCAGTTGTTGCTGTACAGTCCTCTTCGTCATCAGGCGTGGGGTGGCTAACTGGGGCTCGGGAGAGGGCATCTGGTATGCACAGTTGCACACGGCCGTAAAAATGTAGGGGGCAATCTTCTCCTTGAGGCGTTGGAGGCGAGGATTCTCGATGGCATCCAGCGTGTAGTGGTTCAGGATCGGCACTAGAGGGCGATGGTCCATCATGAGAGTGAAGTGCTGTAGGCCAGACAAGTAAAGTCGACACGTGGCCATGGCCCAGGCAACTGCCAGCATTTCCAGCTCAACTGTGGCGTAGCGGGTCTTGGTGTCAGTCAAAAATCTTGAGCCACACTGAGCTAGCCGCCGCTGGCCTTGTCCATGATCCTGAAGGAGGGCATATCCAACGCCGTAGAGGTGGGAGGCATCTGTCTGGAGGACCACAGGTAAGGTCGGGTCGAAGGGTGCCAAGACTGGTGGTGAGAGTAGAGCTTTCTTGACATTCCTGAATGCTTGATCGTGGTCCGGTGTCCATGCGAAGGAGTGCTTGGGGCTCATAAGGGGGCGTAGGGGCTGGGCTGTTGTTGCTATGTCGGGGGTGAAATCTGCCAGCTGGTTCACTAGGCCCATAAATGAACGAAGGTCAGTGAGGTTTGTTGGAGTAGGGAAGTCTCTGATGGCTCTGACCTTCTCCTTGTCAGCTGAGATGCCCTCTGCTGAGATGGTGTAACCACAGAAGTTGACTTGAGGGGCGGCGACCACAAATTTCTCTTTGTTCAGGGTTATGCCATGGGCACGACATCTGGTGAGCATCTGGTGGATCCGTTTCAGGTGGGCAGGGAGGTCATCGTCGAAAACCAGGATGCCATCTACAACTTTCACACAGTTGGTGACACCCTGCAGGACCATGTCCCCCTGGAGACAGTATGCGTTCCCAGTTGCTGCGAAGCCCATCGGTCCACGGCAGTGTTGGAAGCGGCCGTAGGGAGTGATAAATGTGGTGAGGTGGCGGTCTTCCTCCGCAAGCTCCATCTGCCAGTATCCATGCAGTGCATCCGCTGTGGTGAAGAATCTTGCAGATGGAGTGACGCTGCGGACTGCTGCAATGGGCGTAGGAGAGGGATGGGTGGGACGGGAGACCTGGGAGTTGAGACGGGTGAGGTCCACTGTGATGTGGACGCCTTTGGGCTTAACTACCAGGACCATCGGGTGACATCACTCAGAGGGCTCATCGCCCGCAGCTGTGATGATCTCCTGCTGCACCAGGGAGTCTAGATACTCCTTCACCTGATCCTGGAAGGCAAAGGGGATGGGCCTGGGTGTGTGGATCGCGAAGGGCGTCGCACCTGGCTTGAAGGTGGATCCTTATTGGGGCGCCTGTCATCTTTTTGAGCGGCATTGTCTGGAGGTCGGCCTTGGAGACGAGGACGTCACTGAACCGTTGAAGAAAATACTCCCTTGCGGCAGCAGGTGAGGTCATGGCTGAGATAGGCAATTCTGTGCACCTGTTGATGTGTGTCACAGCAAGGATGGGCTTAGGGAACTCGGGTGGGACTATGGCCAAGTCCTGATAATGGCCATACGACAAGAGGGGAGTTTGGATGCTCTCGTGGACTTGGACTGTGGCGAGGCAAGACTTGGGACCGAGCTGTAATGTTGCCTGGAAGCATCCCAAAGCTGGAGACATCGAGGAACCATCTGCCGTGAGCACATCTGTCATGGGTGGGGGTGATAGGCTGCTCCTGGGGATGTCGAGTGCACCCAGGTGTTGTGGGCCAATTACTGTAATGTCTGCGCCTGTGTCAGGGATCATCAGGAGGCTGGAGGACGTGTTGCCGTGGGACAGACGAACATTGACGAGCTTGGGGGATCTGTCACTCAAGGCATCATCTACACGTCGACATCTGCTGTTGTTCTTAGGAGAGGGTGGTGGGGAGGTTCTGTTGAGGTAGGAGGAGCCGTTTTGATCCTTAACTTGACTCTTCTTCATGAACCTGCAACACTTGGCAAAATGTCCCTGCTTGTTGCAAGCATTGCACTGGGTATCCTTGGCGGGGCATCGAGGTGCGCAGGTCCAATGGCCTTTAAGCCCGTAGTTGGAACATGTGCTGTCAGCCGCAGGGCACTTTCCAGGGCTGTGCTGGTGCTGACAACATCGGCATGGGTTAGTAGCTGAGGCTTGTGATGTCGGAGGTCGCTGGGAGGATGCAGTCTTCTTTTGACATTAGGTCTTCTTGTATGAGGAGACGGCATAAAGTTGGCCCGGTGCGGCGTGTATTGCTGAAGCTGCCACTCTTGTAGCTTCATACAACCTACAGCAGGTTACAAAATCATTAAGTGAAGAGGTGGCGTCGAGGGCGGGGAGTTTCTGCAGTAGTTCCTCGTCTCGCACACCCATCAGCAAAATCATTTTGAGCTGGATCTCAGCACAAGTAACAGGGTCACCAGGGCAAAGGTCTACCTCAGAAGCTATGTCCTTAAGTCGTGCATAAAAGTCTGCAAATGATTCCCTGGCTGCTTGCTTGCGGGAGAGCAGTTCCCGGCGGCGCAAAGCTTCGTTGCGGAGGCCCCGGAAATGTCCCTGCAAGCCATCTAATACCTCTGTCACGGAGAGGTGGGAATCTGGGGGAATGGTGAGGGTGTGCTCCAAGAGACATTGGACATCTAAAGATATGCACGATCGTAGCTGGATGAGCTGTTTATGATGTGGCATCCGGTGTAGCTCCATCATAACAGCAAAATCCTCAAATCGACGGCGCCATTGTCAGTAAACTTGATACGTGGCGTCAGCTTGGAGAGGTGGGGGGCTGGGGACTGTGGGAGGTGGGGGGCTGGGGACTGTGGGCTTGCTCTTAAGAGAAGGAGTAGTTGTGGTGTCAGACAGTGGAGAGGGTGTGAAGGGGTTGACAAGAGTTGATACTCGGGCAGGTGAAGGGCGAGTAGGCTATGTCTGAGGTTCAGATGGTTGAAGAGGCATGGAGGGGTCGCCAAGAGGTGATGCTTGGACAGGTGAGGGGTTAGCAGGTGTTCTCTGGGGGGGCTGAGGATATGCTGGGGCTGGTGGGCTTGTCCTCATTGCCAACAATGTGAAGAGATCCATAAATTTGCGATTATCCTCTTGTCTTTGCTGTTCTAACTGATGACGGTGGGCTTGCTCTTCTATGTGTCTTGATTCGTCCTCTTGTCGTCTTCTTTGTTCCTCTTGCTGGTGGGAGACTTGTAAATAGTGGATGTGATGAAGTATGTCTTGGCTTCCGTCCCGTGGAGCAGGAGTATCCGGCAGGTGGGGGGTGAGGGGAGGAGGTAGAGGTGGGGAAGTGCTTTCCTCATACTGTTCCTCATTCTCCCTGAGTAAATCCTGTTGGTCAGACATGTTGAGTGTGGTGTCCTTGCAGTCGGGAAGAGACGGAGAGGAGCTGGCAATACTCTAGTCATGTGCAAGTACATGCGGGAATTTACAAAATGCAAGAGAAAACTGGTGAATTTGCGGAAGATCTCTGGGAGTTGTGGCGGCGCAGTGGTGTGTGCGTTTGTGTGTGTACATGCGTGTGTGCGTGTGTGGCAAGATGGCGGGCCAGTTGTGCTGGGAGGGGGGGCCGCGGTCAGTCACCCCAGAGGCATGGACGGGGGGGAATATCTGAGTCGCTCTCCGCTGGGCTGGTTGCAAGGGGGCCTCTGGTTTGCTCTGCCACGCCAGAAACACTAGGAAAACGCACAACACGGCACTAACACTGCACTGAGACACTAGAGAATTGTAAAATCCACTGCACTGAAACCCTAGGGTACTGTAAGATCCACTGTGGTAATCCCTGGGCAGGAAGCCGGTGAACTGTAACCGCCTTGACTGCAAAAGTCTTCCATTGGAGAACGGAGTAACTCACTGCGCCATGTGGGACTGGGACGAGGGATTAGAATGATGAGGAAGGTTCTTGAAACTCCGAGTAAGACGTGGAAGTATAATTAGCGGAATATTACAGGCTGACAAACTGGACACAAAAGGCCGGCATGCGGCTGGGAGGAAGTCCCGTGCTGATCTGATCGGCGGGACAAAGTTGCCAGATGCATGATTAATGGGACTTAACATACTCAGTAGGCACTGTGGGTAATACATGGTAAATACAGACATGTGATATGTAATAAAGTAAATGAGGACCTTGTACATAGACAGACTATATAATACGTGGTTGCATAGCTTATTCAGTTCATGGAATCACTTATCTCACACAGGGCAAGAAGCAACTGACACAGTTGTGATCAGAATTAGAGCAAACTGGTGGAAGGATGAGTTCTTTCACTTTTGAGGATAAACAGTCGAAGATATAGGTCACATGGCATGGTAATATGTACTGCTCTTAAACCAACTGTAGGTCTAGAATGTTGCACACTCTGGGAGCTCTTTCTTATTATACCCGCTCCCTTCGGGAGAATTGGTATTATGTTTTACTCGCCATGAGTCTGTGTGTGTGTGTGTGTGTGTGTGTGTGTGTGTGTGTGTGTGTGTGACCAGAATAACTCAAAATTTTCAATCTAAAATAACCAACCTTGATAGAAAACTTGAGGAAACTTATGGTTTATGAGAACAACTGGTCAAAGGCAAAGATCACAGGGCTAGGTCAAACCTTGATCCAGCAAAATAAACTGAAACAATTTTTATCCAATTACATATAATCTTGGCAGAAGGGCTGAAGGTATACAATGAATGAAGTTATGCAATTTTGAGAACAATCAATAAACGGCCAAGGTCATACGGCAAGGTCATCGTTTGACTCGTATGTATACCGGGTATTAGTTAGCCAAACTTGACGGAAGGGTTGTGAGTCATGCAAGGAGTAACCCTTTTTTTTTTAACAACAGGTCAAAGGCCAAGGTCACAAGGTAAGGTCAGTTTAAAGTTTTTATGTTGCTTTGAGCAATTTTTGAGGAAGATTTAAGTTTAAGAAAAGCATAAAAAGGATTTTTTATTCATCACAATCAGTCAAAGGCCAAGGCAACAGGACAATTTCAACTCAGTTGTCATCTAGTTTGAACAGGAATTGGTGAAAGTTTCAATGGTCAAACGTGAACCAAGGATTTCAAGCCTGAGAACAATCAGTCAAAGGCCAAGGTCACAGGGCAAGGTCAAATTTCGATCTGTGTGCCTGTGTGTGAAGGAAAAAATTAATAAGCTGTCGATCTGTTTTATCGAAACATGGTAAAAGGGTTTGGAGTTAGCCCTGAACGACAGGTCAAAGGTCAAGGTCTCATGGCAAGGTCAACTTAAGACAGTTTTTATCTAATTTGAAGCAAATTTTGTGGAAGAGTTCTGAATAACGCAGTGGCAAATACATACAGTACATTTTGAGAACAAGCAACGGTCAAGATCACAGGGAGTTGTTAAAATCAAGATCACAAACATCGTTGATCCGATATGTTCCAAACTTGGTAAAAGAGTTAAGGGTCAGGCAAGAATGGTAAGTCGATTTTGAGAGCAATCTTTCGCGGATCAAAGTCACAGGGCAAATTCATATGTTCGTCTTGTAAACCAGGTGGTGGGCGAAGGTAATGTACTCACTGTGTGCTACTTCTTGTTATTATTGTTGTTTTTTGTTCCTACTATTTTTGTCATCAACACACACACACACACACACACACACACACACACACACACACTATGGAAGCCTAAGCTAAATACTTTTATTTACAGCTTGGTAATTACAGCTAAGTAAATACATACAATCCCAGGCATGTCGTAACTCCCTCCTTCCTTTTTCTCTCCAGGTCCTGTGCAGGGCTTTTTGGGTCACCCCTGTTGGCAGCCCCTGAGCCGACTGACTTATACGGTGTTCCTGCTGGCCATACCTGTACAGATGATGGTTTATATATACTCATACCAACTCCCTTTGTATTTCAGTCATCTCAACAAGGTGGGTTTTGTGTAGCTATCACTCTGCCCCTCTTATCGGTCTGCCTGTTCATTTGTCTGTTTATATGTCTGTATTAATCTGCATGTTTGCATCACAGCTTCTGTGTGTGTGTGTGTGTGTGTGTGTGTGTGTGTGTGTGTGTGTGTGGTTACTCCTGTACAAATGATGATCTATGTATACTCCAACCAGCTGCCCTTATATTTCAGTAACTTTAGTACGGTGGGCTGTGTATCCATCAACCCGTCTGTCTATCAGTTAATACACTAGTGCCTGCCGTCAAATGAGCGGGGTATTGTGTTGTTTGGTGTGTGTCTGCATCTGCGAGACTTAACAAAATAATTCTGACATCTATGATCTGATCTGAACCAAATTTGTTGAAAGGGTTGGCAGTCCTCCCATTTTTTTATCTAATTATTTTTTAGGACAATAAACCAAAGAAGGTCACACGACAACGCCAGTTTGAACAATTTTGATCTAAATTCAAATAAACCCAGTGGAAGGGCTAAGATTAAGGCAAGGGTGAAGTTATTTGATTTTGAAAATAAGTCAAAATTCAGTGTTATACAGCAAGATCAAATGGTCGATCCTATAACTGAAACATTTCTGGTCCTGTTTTAACCAAAGTTTGTAGAAGGGTTGATGGTTAGGCAAGTAGGAAGTTATTCAGTTTTGAGAACAATCGATCGAACGTCAAGGTCACAGAGTAAAGTCAAATGTTCGATCCTTACACCAACTGTAAAGTGCTGGTGTTGCACATTCTGAATGCACCTTCTTGTCTGTCTGTTTCTATACGATATGTCTGGTTTTAGCCTGTGTGTTTATCTGCCTGTCTGTATCTCCTTATTTCGTGATTTATCCTTGTGTGTGTGTGTGTGTGTGTGTGTGTGTGTCTGTGTGGACTATACAGATACAATTAACAACCAGCACATCATCACTGCCACATTCTTACTTATAGGTCATCTTGCTAAACCTAAGTCATCTCTGTACCTCTGTGTACCCGTTTGTCTCTGTGCATCGGCCTGCTTATCTCTAAAGGACGATTTTATAATGGCGTAAAAGCTTCGTAGCATCTCTTCCTTTGCGATTTATTCCACCCGATACACCTCAGTATCCTTTAGTATGCTATAGATGCAAACTATATCAATAATAAACCGATATAAACAGCATACAGGAAAATATTAAAGTGTAATATGCAAAATAAATGGCTTACGAAGAGGTGCTGTGATATATTGCCTTAAGTTACAAGCCGTGGAGAACATCAACAAGGCTAATATGTCTATGCTGTCATTAACTCAAAACTGAATGCACATCCCTAAACACACACACACACACAAACACACACACAGGGCATCGTCGGAGGTAGACGTCCGTTACCGGCGCTCCATACCAGACCAACACGGCCAGAGGCATTACCTAAATAAGTATCTCTGAATGAGTCAAGCTCTGTACCAGGTTAGACTAAATGATTTGTCATTATTAAAAGGAGAAGAAATAATAAGTTTATATAAGACTGGTTCAAACAGAACAAAGAACCACGATGCGTTGAGTCAGCTGGGTTTGTTTATACTACAGCAACACGGGGAAAGTGTGCATACTCTGTAAGTACATACTCTGTTCATTTAGTATTACAAAATGGATACATATTTCAGTAAAACAAATTTGGAAAAGAAAAGGGATAAAAGTAAAAAGCAAAATGATGATTTCTACCAAGAACTGGTTGAAGTGGAGACTCACAATAGACTGGTTGAACGTGTACACAAACTAGAAATGGCTTTCAAAAATGAAATGGATGAAATAAAGAAGCAAATGCACTTGCAAAAGGAAGAGATAGAAAAACTAGGAAGGGAGGCCAATAAGAAAGACACAACCATCAGTGAACTAACAGTGGAATTGAGTACGCTTAGAAAGAGAGTGAGTGAAATGGGAAGTACAGTAGTCAATCACGAGAGTGTTATGGAAGAGTTAAAAAATGACACAGAGACAATTAGACAAGCAAGCAGTCTTATGGACCAGAGCAGTGATATTGAGGAGAAGATAACACAGGTGAATGAAGCTGTGCAAAGCTACAAAAATGATGTAGAAACCACGTATGCTGAAATGGTGAAAGTAAAGAAAGACTTAGAAACAACGGTGGAGGAAAAAAGCATTAAAAAGGAAGTGAAAAGATTAATCCAAAACAATCCAAAATTAGTCAGAGATTCAGTAGAAATAAATAAATCAATAGTAATCACTGGTATAGAAGAGGAAAAAATTAAAAACAAGATCACTAGAGACAAAAAGGAGATGGCAAATGTAATGAGCTTACTGAAAGAAGTATCAGAGGAAATCTGTAGTAAAGACATAGAGGAACACAAAAGGTTAGGGAAATACTAGAAAAGCAAGACAAGACCTCTAAAGGTGACTTTCCAGAGTGTAAACACTGTGGAAGAGATACTAAAAAATGCAAAGAATCTTATGGAAAAAGAGGAGTTCAAAAATGTATGGATAAAATGACGCCTAACACAAGAGGAACTGGAATTACTGAAAGAGAAAAGGGAGGAAGCAAAAACAAAAAATGAGGGAAGATCAGAAGAGGAGAAGAAGAAATTTTTTTTCAAAGTAATAGGATTGCAGGTACGAAAGTGATACACAAACAGGATGGAAGAAAAAGGAGGAAGTTAGTAGAACCATGTCATGGCAAGTATATAAACAAGATGATAAAGTTGATGTACTCAAATGTGGATGGAATGGTATCTAAATTACTAGAGATGAATGATTATGTCAGAGAAAATGAACCACAAATAATATGCCTAACTGAGACAAAATTAACACCAAGGATATCCAATGACATACTAAACTTAGAGGAATACAATATATGGAGAAGAAACAGAAATTTAAAAAAAGGAGGAGGAATTATAATATTAACTAAGAAAAATCTAAAAGTCAAGGAAATAAACCTAGATATACCATCACAAGTAGAACTGATTGCAGTAAAGATAGACACATCTGAAGGTAAAGTAATTGTAGCCAATTTGTACATGCCACCCAGATCAAACACATGGGAAAGAGATGAATATGAGGACCTGGCAGAGAGTACAATTCAGAGTATAAGATCCTTGCTACATAAAATGGAAGAGAAATCGGAAAGAATTATACTAACTGGGGACTTCAATACAAATATAAATTGGAATACTCTAGATATAAATAGCCAAGAAAGCTGTTGGGACCAAAAGCTCCTGGATCTCATACAAGAGTTTTTCTTAACGCAACATGTGAGGGAAACCACTAGAAAAAGAGGACTTGATGTACCTTCAGTGCTAGATCTAATATTTACTAGGCAAGAAAATGACATTGACAGTTTAATATATCACCCTCCACTCGGCAAAAGTGATCATGCAGTACTAAATTATAACTTCAGGATAGCATATGACATAGTAAACAGCAATGACAGTTACAAAAAGTGCCTAAACTATAAAAATGGAAATTATCAAGACCTAAAGAAGTATTTCTTAGAAGTTGATTGGGAAAATGAGCTTAGAGGACAAGATTTAAATGCTGTATATAGAAAATTTTGTGAATTTTATGAAATAGGAGTCCAGAAGTACATCCCACAGCACAAAGAAGCAGATAAGAAAATACAGAAATGGTTCAATACAGAATGTAAAAAATCAAAAGAAAGAAGAGATTTGTTGTGGAATAGATACAGAAGACACAATAGTGAAAGGGCGTCTAATAATTACAAACAGGCAAGAAACGACTATACAAGAATAAGGAGGGAAGCCCAAAAACAGTTTGAGGAGGATATGATAAATAAAAGTAGTGATCAACCAAAGCTGTTTTACAGCTATATCAGAAGCAAAACCAAAGTAAAAGATATAATACAATCCATTACGGACGAGGGAATCACTTATACACAAGAGAAAGATATTTGTGAAGCACTAAATAAGAATTTCCAATTAGTTTTTACAGAAGAAAAAAATTTTGAGAGGGACTATGTGGAACACGCATTTCCACACATACTACCAGATATACAAATAGCAGAAAAAGTAATACAGGAGTTAAGTAAATTAGACAGAGAAAAAGCAAGTGGTCCTGATGAAATTTCATGTTGGGTGTTACAAGAATGTGCAAAGGAGTTAAGTAAACCATTATTTTTAATTTTCAAGAAATCCTTGAGTCAAGGGAAACTACCTGATATTTGGAAAAAAGCAAATATAGTCCCCTTATTCAAGAAAGGAAATAGACAAAATCCTCTCAACTACCGACCAGTATCACTGACTAGTGTTGTAAGCAAGGTATTAGAAAAACTTATAAGAAAAGCTTGGGTAAATCATCTAGAGGAGCACAGTATGATAACAGAAAGACAGTTTGGTTTCAGAAAAGGAAAATCATGTGTTACTAATCTGTTGAGCTACTATGACAGAGTAACAAACACAATACAGGAAAGGGAAGGATGGGTGGACAGTATCTATTTAGATTTCAAGAAAGATTTTGACACAGTACCACACCAAAAATTTTTATGGAAGCTGTACCATCAAGGAGGAATTCGAGGCAAACTGTTTTGTTGGATGCAAGACTTTCTCATAAAAAGAGAAATGAGGACAGTACTAAGAGGAAACTACTCATCATGGAAAGAAGTGACTAGTGGAGTACCACAGGGTTCGGTGCTGGCACCAATCATGTTTTTAGTGTACATAAATGATATAAACAGTAACACTGGAAATGAGAGCTATCTGAATATGTTGAAGATGATGCAAAAATACAAAGGAGAATTACTAGCACAGACTCTTGTAGGGAGCTACAAGAAGAATTAAATAAACTTCATGAATGGAGTAGTACATGGCAAATGGAATTCAATGTGGACAAGTGTCATGTAATCAAGTTTGGTAAAAGTGGAAAAAGACCTGATTGGGATTATAAGTTAGGAAATAAAACCCTATACACATCAGAAAGAGAGAAAGACCTAGGTGTGATTATCAATAACAGACTATCTCCGGCTAACCACATCAGCGAGAAGGTACGGAACACGTATACACTGCTTGCAAATATGAGAATAGCATTCACATACATAAATGAAGACATGCTAAGAAGGATAATAACATCATTCATTAGACCAACCCTGGAATATGCATCAATAGTCTGGAGTCCTCATCTCAAAAAGCATATAGACAAGATTGAAAAAGTTCAAAGGGCCGCTACAAGATGGATACCAAGCTTAAGGGACCTAAGCTACGAAGAAAGACTAAATAAACTGAATCTACCAACACTACAGGAGAGAAGGAAAAGAGGTGACATGATAATGCTATATAAGTGCATATCAGGAAAGGAGAAAATAGACATAAATGATTACTTAACATATGGAGAAGCATCAGCAAAAGGACACTGCAAAAAAACTGCATAAGAAGAGAGGTGATAAAGACGTAAGGAAATTCAGTTTCCCAAACAGAGCAATTGATCAATGGAATGCACTACCGAATGAAATAGTGTGTGCCAAAACAATTCACAAATTTAAGGATATGTACGATAAATATGGTTTAAGACACGGGACAGTACGAGCTTGACTCATTCCTGTAAAGATACAATTAGGTAAGAACAATTAGGTAAGAACACACACACACACACACACACATACACACACACACACACACACACACAGACAATTATTCTCCTCTTAATGTGACGTGGTTTGAGGTATTATTGCCAGCACTTCTGAGAACAGATAAACATTAAACTACAAGGGGAGTCCTGAAGAAATGCTATAGAAGGAATGTAAAGCTGTAACGTGCTTTTTCTACCACCGAACTACGTGAAATAAGCTACAGAAGAGAGTACAGTAAATAAAGCATGAACTAACTAAATAACTAGATATGACCGGTAGTTAACCTTGACATAACCAAACAACAAGAATGTTATCGGCGCCAAAATGTAGGTTGCGGATGTCCACCGTTTGAGGGAGTGTTTCATGACCGTTTGAGGGAGTGTTTCATGACCGTTTGAGAGAGTGTTCCGTGACCGTTTGAGGGAGTGTTCCGTGACCGTTTGAGGGAGTTTCATGACCGTTTGAGGGAGTGTTTCGTGACCGTTTGAGGGAGTGTTTCGTGACGTGGCCAAGGCGACAGGTAATGGCGACCACGGAACTCCTCTCTTGACCTCGCTCTCCCTGGCTGTTTCCGAATACACATCCTCGTTTTGGATAATATCTCTCCTTGTTTTTATCCCGGCGTTCTTTTTTGTTTTCTCTTGTTTTTGGTTGATATGGATGTGAAGTCAGAAAATACATAATGAAGTTAAACCTCGCTCTCTCTCTCTCTCTCTCTCTCTCTCTCTCTCTCTCTCTCTCTCTCTCTCTCTCTCTCTCTCTCTTATTTTATTTTCACCTTCCCGAATACACATCCTCCGTTTTGGATAATTTCTTTCCTCGTTTTTATCGTACTGTTTCTTATATATATATATATATATATATATATATTATTATTATTATTACCACGAAAGGAAAGTCACTGATCCACCTGGTGAACAAGGCTACACCTTTTCTATCCTTAATGACCTAGAGCAGCTTGTACAGCACCCTACCCGTATCCCTGACCGACTTGGAGAGAGCTCCAACATTCTTGACCTCTTCCCTATAACAAATCCTTCTGCTTACACTGTGAATCTTTTCTCTCCGTTGGGCTCCTCCGATCACAACCTTATCACCTTAACCTGTCCTATCGCTCCGGTACGGCCTGTGGACCCTTCAAAGATTATTGCTTCATGGCCGGGAGCCATCTGGGTGTGCCTTGCGCATTACGGAGATTATTCTCTCGAGCATGGAAGCATACATTCCTTTCTCCTATCCTTTGACTAATGCATGAAAGCCTTGGTTTAATCACGCTTGTTCTAATGCTTTCTGCAACAGGGAGAGGGCCTATAAAAGGTACCGGAGCCAACCCACCCCTGAATCACATCTTTTATACGTTTCTGCCCGGGATCGTGCTAAGTCTGTTCTTCGCTCTGCTAAAAATAATGTCATCTGCCCTGCTTGTCAAGTGGGGTTGGTGGAGGATTAGTGCCCCTCCCTGTAAAACAATTAACTCTAAGCCCTTGGCCACCCCGTTCGGGATACATGGCGTCTGGCAATGAATGAATGAAAACTAAATGCTCTCAACTCTCCAACTCGAATTCTTCCCGCTCCTTCTGGCACTTTGCCAAAAACCTTTCTAACAACTTTACCTCATCATCCTTCCTTCCTCTTTTCTACTCCGATGGCTCTGTAGCTATTTCTTCTACTGATAAAGCAGATCTCTTCGCTCAGACTTTCTCCAATTCCACGTTGGACGATTCCGGTGCTGTTCCTCCATCAATTCCCCCCTCTGAGTTCCTTATTTGCTAACATTAAAATTTCTTCAGCTGATGTGTTTTCTGCCATCACAGGCCTCAATACTAATAACGCATATGGGCCTGTTGGAGTCCCTCCTGTTGTCCTCAAGAACTGTGCTTCTGTGCTTACACCCTGCTTGGGCAAACTCTTTCGCCTTTGTCAACTTTCATCTTTCCTTCTTGCTGGAAGTTTGTTCTCATTCAGCCAGTCCCAAAGAAGGGTGACCATTCCCAACCCTCTAACTATCGTCCAATTGCTTTAACATCCTGTATCTCAAAAGTTTTCGAGTCTATTCTTAATAGAAAAAATTTAAAGCAACTTTCCTATCACAACCTTCTTTCCGATCGCCAGTATGGGTTCCGTCAGGGACACTCCACTGGCATTCTTCTCACCTACCTTTCAGACTCCTGGTCATCCTCCTTTCGGGACTTTAGCGAAAGCTTTGCCATTGCACTTGACATCTCGAAGGCTTTCGATCGAGTATGGCATAAATCTTTAATTTCCAAGCTGCCCTCTTACGGTTTCTATCCTTCTATCTGTGCCTTCATCTCTAGCTTCCTTTCTGGTCGTTCTATAGCCGCTGTTGTAGACGGCCATCGTTCTTCTCCTAGATCTATTAACAGTGGTGTTCCTCAGGGCTCTGTCCTATCACCAACTCTCTTCCTTTTATTCATCAATGACCTTCTAAGCTGTACATCTAACCCTATACACTCATACGCTGATGACTCCACCCTTCACCTTTCCATTCGATTCCCACAATGTCCATCTCAGCAGTTACTTCAGCAAACAAGGGATGAGGCTATGGCACAGCTAATGTCTGACTTGGCTCGTATCTCTGACTGGGGTAAAAATAATCTGGTTGTTTTTAATGCACCAAAGACTCAGTTTTTGCACCTATCAACCCGACAAAATCTTCCACAGGTATTCCCACTAATGTTTAATAATATTCAGCTTAATCTTGCATCATCGTTGAACATGCGTGGGGTTTCATTTACTCGGGACTTATCTTGGAAAGATCATATTACATCTCTTGTAAAATCTGCTTCCAAGAGATTGGGTGTGCTAAGCCGACTCCATTCCTTCTTTACCCCTGCACAATTGTTAACTCTATACAGGGCTTTTATCCGCCCTTCCGTGGAGTACAACTCTCATGTGTGGGGAGGCTGCCCACATACAGATCTTCTCAGTAGGGTGGAGTCAAAGGCTTTTCGTCTCATTAACTCTCCTCCTCATACTGACTTCCTTCAACCTCTGTCTCTTCGCCACACGGTTGCATCTTTATCTCTTTTCTATCGCTACTTCAATGGTCACTGCTCCACTGAACTGTCTGCATGCATTCCTCCACCTCTACGACGGGCTCTTAGCACCCGTCTAGCAGCAAACTCTCACCCCTTTTCTGCCCAACTCTCTAATGCAAGAGTTAACCATTACTCCCAGTCCTTCATTTATGGAACAGGTCAACTCTGGAACTGTCTCCCTCTGTCTGTATTTCCTGCTTCCTATGATCTCCAGTCTTTCAAACGCAGTGTGTCCAGGCATCTCGAAATGAATGGATCTTGAATTTGGCTCTCTCTTGTATTTTGTTTTTCTCTTGGAAGGAACAGTTTTGCTGGCTCGTTGCCTTTGGTTCCTTGTTCCTCACATAAAATATATATATATATATATATATATATATATATATATATATATATATATATATATAATTGTAATAAAGTGACCCTCTCTCTCTCTCTCTCTCTCTCTCGCGTATTTCCTTCCCAAATTCACATCTTCATTTTCGGTAATTTCACTTGGTATATTATCTTTCTCTCTCTCTCTCTCTCTCTCTCTCTCTTTTCCGAGATAACATCAAGGTGGGGATGTAAAACAGGTAATACAATATATAGCGTCTGTTCCGCATTTCTCAGGAAACGAAAGTCACAGGCAAGATAATAAGCAAATGCTGGTATCTGTCATATCAGCCACACAGCATCACAGGAAAACTGATATGATTTGGGGGACGTGTTCTTGTTGTTGATTTAGGAAACCGCAACACCTCTTCCTTATCGATTTTTTATTTGCCTAAACACTATATCTTTTGTTTTTTCGTTGTTTATTGTTGTTTGTCTTACCTCCGCCAAAGAGGGTATGTTTTTGCCGCCTTGGTTTCTTACTCCGCCAAGGAGGTTATGTTTTACAGGGCGTTTTTTTTTTTTTTTTTTTATGTGTCCGACTCTGGGCATAGGCTTCACAGCCTGCTATCAAGGCCCAGTAGTCCTCCTACATACCATACACCTCTACTTGTCACCACTTCGGCGCTAACACCCACCGTCCACATTGAATACATGCTAGGGCTGTCTCATACAGGACTGGTGTATTGGTATTAGCGGGGGTATTTATACGACATGTCGGCGGGTCTTCTGGTAGATCAGTAAAGCCTGATTTAATGAAATTCAAATCCTTAAACTGTTCCCTGCCCCAGCCGGGATTCGAACCTGGGTCTGTTAGGACTGCAGGGCATCTCTCTACCGATTGAGCCACCGCCTCCCCATTGAGCCACCGCCTCCGTTGGTTTGTTTGTCTGTTTGTTTGTGTGTCTGTTAGCAGGATTACTCCAGAAATTAGGAGCAGATTATGATGAAAATTTGTGGAAAAATGGGCCATGGGCCAAGGCAGAGATAACTAAATTTTGGGTCGGATCCGGATCCGGCGTATCCCGCACAATATCTCCAAAAGTTCTCAATTAATTTCAATGAAATTTTGTGGAAAGGTGGGCCATGGACCAAGAAAGAATTTATTACATTTGGGGACGGATCGGGATCCGGATCCTATATCCACGGATCCGGATCCGAATCCTTTTTAATGGCAATGGCATTGGCGGAGGTATGCGCTCTTTGAGTGTGTTCTAGTTGTTATTGTTGTTGCTGATGTTATTGATGTTGTTGTCCCAGTCTTTTCAGGGATATGTAGGGAGCTGAGGGACATTTGTATAACCGAACAATAGAGCTGCCCAGCTATAACAGTGTCACCGCGTGAAGGCGTCCCTCTCCAGCATCAATATCCTCTTATAATTATGTCATTGATGCAAACCACGTCAGTATCAAAAACACACACAGGAAAATAACATAAAATCCAATATTCAGCTGTAATATGCTGGGAAGTCTGCGGCACCGAGAATACGGCTTGATAACATTAACCACTATAATATAAGAAGTATCTTCCCCAAGGTGAGAATAGGACGGTGAAAGCTAGAATATCCTATCTATTGCCAGACTCCTTAATCCCGTAAGGGGTGGCCAAACAAATCGCCTTCATGTCGCCCTGTCCCCCGCCATTTCATTGCCCTGCTCCCAGCTCACACCCTCCTCTCTCATATACCTCTCCACTCCATCCCTCCATCTCATCCTTGGCCTCCCCCTCCCTCTCCCCCCTCCACTTCACTCACATACACTCTCCTCGTTAGTCTCTCACTCTTCATCCTCTCCACATGGCCAAACCACCTCCGTGTGTTTCTCCTATCGCTTCGCATTGCACCCACATCCACACTACGATGCTTCTTCACTTCCTCATTCATGATGAATAAAACCTCAAAAGAATAATACCTCAAAAATGCTATTGAATTGTGTTACAATACAGACATTCATTGCTCTGTCTGTCTGTCTATCTATCCATCTGTCTCTCTGTCTAATGTTAGACACTTTTAATCCCATAAGGGATGACCACAAACAAACCGCCGCCAACTCTCACCTCCCCCTCCCTCTCATACATCTTTCCACTCCATCCCTCACATCATCCTTGGCCTCCCACCTCAGCTCCACTTCACTGACGTACACTCTTCTAGTCAGTCTCTCATTCTCTTCTTAACATCATCAAAATCATCTGGTGGTAGAAAGACCAAAATAAGAAAAAGACGATATCACACCAAAAGGGTCATCATCACCATGATCATCATCACCATCACCATGATCATCATCACCATCATCATCATCATCATCATCATCATCATCATCATCATCTTCAGCATCATCATCATCATGATCACCATCATCATCATCATCATCATCATCATCATTACCATAATCATCATCATCATCATCATCATCATCACCACCATCATCAACATCACCACCATCATCATCATCACCACCATCATCATCACCGTCATCATCACCATCATCATGATCATCATCATCATCATCATCATCATCATCATCATCATCATCTTTCTTCAGCATCATCATCATCATCATCATTATCATCATTATCATCATCATCATCATCACCATCATCACCACCACCACCATCATCATCATCATCATCATCCTTATCACCACCATCATCATCATCACCATCATCATCACCATCATCTTCACCATCACCACCATCACCATCATCGTCACCATCGTCATGATCATCATTACCATCGTCATGATCATCATCACCATCACCATCATCATCATCAATCATCACCATAGTCAAACATCACCATCATTCATCCATCTCTATCCATTATCTATCCGTCATTATCCATCATCCATCGTCAGGAACAAAATAACAGTAGTTTAGTCCCGTCAAACTCAGATCCCATCAGCAGCAGTAAGCGTGGAGATTTATAATTATTTCACGTCATATACACAAAACATATGTTACAAGGGTGTTAGTCATACAATAACACATACCAGTTGTGATTTGCACTATACTGTACTCCAATTCAACCCTCATGCAGTAACACGTACCAGTAATGATATGTATTATACTCCACTCCACCCATCTTGCAATAACACGTGGCTGTCATGATACATACTATACTCCACGCCAACCAACCTGTCTGTAGAGCCACGCCCTCGCAGTCACCATCCGAGACTCCTGGAAGGTCAATGTAAAGCTTTAGAATAACATGGGTGGATCCAGTGTTGTATGTACGGCCCGGGAGCAGATTTTTCCATTCTGTGTCAGTTTTGCATTTTTATCTCCTCCAGGAAACTCCAAGTTAGGTTAGGTTTGTTATCTTAGTATCAGGTTACGTTAGTTTCTTAGCTATGTTAATCTGTTAGATTAGGATAGGTTAAGTTGGGTTAGAGAGAGAAAAAAAAAGAGAAAAAGAAAAAAATGGAAAAGGAATCATCCTGGAAAATCAGATTTGGCTCGTAGAGTAAAAGTGATAGACAGAAAGAATATCTGGGGCCCGCGTAACACCCCTGCTTTACCACACTGAAGATTAGTATATGGTACTTTGCATACACAGGCTGCATTTTTACACTGGCTATCATGTTTTTCTTTTTTTCTCATATAAACGTCATGCAGATCGTCCGTGCTGGACAAACTTTACTTAACTGAGAGAAAGGGGATACCAAACCCAAGGTCTAGAGAACGGTCAGGGTTCTATAGACCTCGGCCAAACTTTGGAAAGTGATATAGGCCACATTTCATCAATTTTCCTGGATCCGCCTCTGAATAAAAACGAACATACACACAGCTTGACATAGATCCCCATTTACCGACAGGGAAAAAGTTTCCTCAGCCAATTAATGATGGCTGTTAGGAGAAGGTCTGAATCTATGGACAAGTTGGCTGGCGCAGAACATAGTAATGGGACAACAAGACGGTCATGTGTTACTTCATGACTGACACACGGACAGCTTATGAAACATCCCAGTTCCTCTTCCCTAATGTACTCTTTTACCCTAATTTGGCCTAAATTTATCATCTCCAATTTGATTACTGAGTTGTTGCAAGAGATTAACACTAGAATATGATTCTAGTCACGAAGAAGTGCTACAGGATGAAGGTAGAATTAGTCTTATTTTGCCCATGAGCCACTAAAATAAGCTGCAAAAGGACTAAAATCTGGGCCAAGTTAGATTGAAAGAATTACGTTTGGGTATAGTCCTTAAAGATTCATTTTTATGTTATTCATATGGTCAATATTAACCCCTTTCGTAAAATGACGTTTTTTTTTTTTTTTTTTTTTTTTTTCCAAATCCTTGCAACTACGAGGCAGGTATTTCTCCATCTCCTCTTATCCACACCAGGGTAAAGCTTTAAGCGTTGACTGTCAGATTCCATCGATTACAGTTTACCGCGAGTGCTTCACCTTGGAAATCATTGGTAGCAGATAATTTCCACATGCAGGATCTTAACTGCTCCAATTTATTCTTTTACACACACACACACACACACACACACACACACACACACACACACACACACACACACACACGGGGGCGCTCACCATCCACTAACTCGATGTAGTGCTGCTCTCGGGTGTCTGCCCTTTCCTCTCCTCCATCCTTCTTTCCTTCCATCCTCTTCTGTCTTTCTCTCCTTCATTCTTTGCTCGTCCTTCTGCCTACGGGTGACTACACTCTCTCTTCTGTCTTTCTTTCCTTAATTCTTTCCTCTTCCTTATGCCTGTAGGTGACTCTACACTGAGTGACAAGCCAAATGGTTTCCTGTACACCAGGAAACCATTTACTACGTTGGGTGGTGACCAAATAACCAATTTTGGCACCTAGTGGTGTAGTGGGTAATTACGGCGCTCCAATTGGATTGAACCGGTGAAGGTTTATATCCAAGGGATTGTTGGGGTTTACTGCTCACGTAATGCCACTCACGGATGAGTGAGGCTGGTCATTCTCATCTTAATGTCAGGCCCAACTTGCCTAGCCCAGGGCTCCTACGCTACTCATGGGACAATATAGGATTGGATGATGAATGAATGATGAAACACACACACACACACACACACACACACACACACACACACACACACACACACACACACACACACACACTGGATGTTTAAGAATCTGTGGTAATAATTTATTTCTCATCTCCTCCTTGGCTTCTCTCTCTCTTTCACTCCTGCTTCTATAATTCTGATCTGTGTAACTTTTTTTTTAGTCTTTCGGTGCGTATGCTATCCATGGCCATACCACTTCAGCATGGTCTGCTTTGACAATTATTTCCAACAAACCATATCTATAACCAAACCTCTATTTCCACTATGTCAATTATCCCTGTGTCAGACCATCTTATCCCATATGCAGACACTTCATTTGTAATACTTTCACCCTTTTCTGGTCCCTAGGATAATAACCCATAACCATTTTCACCTGAACAGACGTTGATCTTCCTTTTTCCCATTCTCCTCAAAACTAATATTTTTTTTTACTTGTTTTGTAACTCCATGACTTGCTTCAGGTTCCTAAGTTTCATTTGTCGTTATACCCAACCCCAAATACCTGAGAAATTTAACTCTGCTCAGATCTTCTTCATTCGCCCTTATTCTCAGATCCCTGTGCTCTGTTTCTGCAACATAACATTGCCGTTATCTATCCCAGTCTCTTTCAGGTTCTTTCTTGCATCGTCTCTGCCAAGCAACTGCTGAATTAACGTTCCTAGGTTGCAAAGAGTATTGTCTCATTCTCAAATAATAACTGGCTTATATACTTTCCGGTCGTCCTCTCTCCTTCCATCCTGTAAACTTGCCCATGTGTCCAATACCCTTACATCTAACTCCTTCACCATGCCGTCCATGAACAGACCAAATAACCATAGAGACATCATGCGCTCCTAAAACGACTCAAATTTTCCCTGACACCATTCACTCTCCCCCATTCCCACTTGCACGCTATTGTTAATGTATTTGACCTTTGAAGTTAATCCCTTCACAGACCCATCATTCCATCTACAGACAGCTCCTCATGTCACCACTTGGACATTACTACTCACCTGCTACATGACTGGGCTGCATCATGCAGAACTAGAGTGATAGCAATAGTATACGTGGATAATGACATGTCAGTGGTTTTATGGAAAGATAAACTGAGGCTGTTTTAACTATATTTTATCCCCAAATTGGTCCCTGCTTCAGCCTGAGATTGAACTCGCTTACTTTTGGTCAGCAACTTACTCTTACAACATCTGACCGCCACATGCCCTACTCATGTGATAAAGCTCCCCATTGTTGTTATGACCCCTCCTCCCTTCCCGCCTACACGCATGCCATAGTCATTTGATTGAGCTCCTCGCAGCTAACTTTATAACTCTTCCTCTCTTCATTATGACAAAACTCCTCCCTGTGCCCCGTCAGGTGGTCGAGGCAGTGGGTATGGTATTCATTTCTGGCCTGTGTGCTGTTCCCCTCTCTCTACTGACGGAGGCGCCGGTGCTGGGCCTGGAGAAGCTACTGCTGAGGAGGGCCTAGGGCGAGAGACGATGTGGGGGCGGTGATGTTGAGGGGTTACAAGGCCGTATTTCCACTTTCATGGCAGACTACGTAGCGTCTCTTCCTTCGTGTGTTTTCGTTGAACATTAAAGAAGCTGAAGCTAAGAAAAAGGCAGAGGATGAAAATGAATGGATGACGTTTAAGGGAAACTTATTTTTCTTCTCTTTAGATAATTTTGTACTTTTTACCCCTTCATTTCGACGAGTCTCTCATAAAGGAAAAGGGAAAGGTTGGGGCAAACTCCATGAGGCACTTAGCTGCGGGGCTCATCTATGTAACATAGCAGGTAGGTCCTTGAGTTTGGCAGGTTATTCACTCAATACGCTGGGATACAGTCGCTGCATCACCGAAGTTACTAAGTACCTCTCCCTAGGTGTTACCCTAGGTATTCATTTTACCTGTCGACACACATAGGGTGGATGGACACCAGAGTCGAGTGACACCAGCTGCTCGCAAAAGAATTCGAACGCCACCACACAACAGTGTCACAGTCAGCGATGCTAACCACTCGGTTGCTGCGCCGGATAGCCTCTCATAAGCTGATCAAAATGGTCTGGAGGTAGTATATATATATATATATATATATATATATATATATTGTGAAGAAGCGAGATTTGCCAGTTAGGTAGCCGAGATGGTTCTCGACGTTTCCTGTACCGTAGGTTTCGGCACGAGTCAGAGTTGTCAGTTTGCTTCCTGTTAGTGAGCGTAGTTATTTCGTAAGCTGTGCATTAATTTTTGTGCTCTTTTTCTCTATGATGTTTTATTTATGTGACTGTTAAATTATGTAATTTAAGTCAGTATGCTAAATAATTTACAGTGTTATGTAATGTAAGGAAACTCTGGCATGTTTTGATGTCTCCTAGTTGGCAACTGTTAACTGTTGCCCCGTCAAGTTTGTGCTAGACGTTTCTCAAGTAATGTAAGGCTATATAAGGATGGAGAAGAGACTATAGCAAGGGATTAAGATGTTAGCATTGTACAATGAGATTTGGGCGTCTCGAACGTTCCCAAACTCATGGCACTTTGCGCACGTCATACCGATACCCAAAGAGGCTGGTCGTCTTATGAATCCCACTTCATTTCGTCCTATTGTGTTGACTTCTTGTCTATGTAAGGTCATGGAACGTATGGTTAACAAGAGGCTTCTTTTTGTTTTAGAGTCGAAGAACTTGTTAAATGATCAACAATGTGGCTTCCGTAAATACAGAAGTTCACTAGATCATTTAATGAATTTGGAGCATTGTATTGCAGAGGCATTTGCCAATAAAGAATTCATGATAGGGGTGTTCTTGGACATCCATAAAGCCTATGACATGACATGGCGACACGGTATACTAATGAGGCTCTATGCTTATGGTTTAAGAGGAAATTTACCTGTTTTTATTTCAAATTTCTTAAGGGACAGAACTTTCTCTGTCAAATTGCCCCGTAACGTAACATCGGATATATTTATCCAGGAAAACGGGGTGCCGCAGGGAAGTGTGCTTAGTCCTACTTTATTTAGTATTATGATCAATGATATTCTGTCATCAGCTCCCATCCCGAGGAATCTTAAATATTCACTCTACGCTGACGATTGTGCAATATGGCACTCTTCCCGTAATGCACAATTTTCGGCTGGGCGGATTCAAGCAGCCCTTGACTCCGTCCACCAATGGGCCTTGCAGTGGGGATTTAAGTTTTCCGTCCGTAAGTGTGCCGCTATAGTTTTCACTAATCGTAACGTACCTAATTTGTGCTTAACTTTGGATAATCAGGCGGTACCTTTTCAAAATTCTGTAAAATTTTTAGGAATACATTTTGATCGTAGAATGAATTTTAAACTTCACGTTAATACTTTGCTTGCTCGTTGTGATAAACCGTTAAATGTCCTCAAGTACCTAGCGGGTACTACCTGGGGTGCCGACAGAAAATCTTTATTAATGGTGTATAAGTCCCTTATTCGATCGAAGCTAGACTATGGCGCACAGGTGTATGGCTCGGCATCCGATGCCACGCTGAAAGGATTGGATGTGCTACAGAATAAATGTTTGCGAATGTGTCTTGGAGCCGTCCGGTGTACACGTGTGGCTCGTATGGAAGTGGAGGCGAATGTGCCTCCCCTCCGTATTCGCCGTGACCACCTGGCCTTGTCCTATAGTGTAAGGACATTTAGAAAAAGTAATATCGGCAATGTGGCCTGTACCCCCCTGCGTCAATACCACCACCTTCTGCGGGGGGTGCGTCGGCCACTTGCCGTTCGCCTCCACTTACTGACTCAGGAGCTTGGTGTGGACCCCAGTGACTGTGACAAGTTGGTGTTAAAAAATATAGCGCCTTGGGAGCCACCTGCCTTTACTGTTGATGTTACATGGCTCCCAGCACCAAAGGCCAAGGCGCCGGAGGCGGAGGTCCACCACTTGTTTCGTAACATCATTGTTCGTCACTTGGGGTCTCATCAATTGTACACCGACGGCTCCAAGTCGAGTGAATGTGTGGGTGCAAGTGTGTGGTCGACTGAATGTGCCCTCAGGTATCGGTTGCCGACTCATACATCTGTGTTTACTTCAGAACTCTTTGCTATTGACAAAGCCATAGACTATGCTCTCAATTCTAGGCATGACTCATTTGTCATATTTTCAGATTCAAAATCAGCCCTTCAGGCAATTGCATCTTGTACTACGGACTCTCACGAGATCCAGGGCCGCATCGTTAATAAGTTGCATTCATGCAACAAGTCATTCACGCTGATCTGGGTGCCTGGTCATTGTCGTATCTACGGCAATGAGCAGGCTGACTTACTTGCAAAGTCGGCTGTGGAGCTCGAGGAGACTTGGGACGTTCCTCGTGATCTACGGTCGAGTCTATCTCTCGGAAAGAAATCAATAAATCTTCTGTGGCAAGGTCAGTGGACCAGACTAAATATTCCAACTTGTAAGCCGTACCTGGGCGACTGGGACACTGCCAACCGTCCCAGTCGCCTAGAAGAAAAAGTGTTGGCACGGTTACGGCTTAATGCCACCATTGTAACCCACATAAAACCATATATAGAAAGACGCTTCCCACCGCACTGTGACATCTGTAATGCGGTGTTATCTATTAGTCATATCATCCTGCGCTGTCGGCGATTTATTCGTGAACGTGCTTCACTTATAAATTACTGCGGCGCAGTAGACGTCCCCTTCACCCTTTCCACCATCCTGGGTGATGGGGACATTGTTATGACTGATAAATTGATGGCTTTCTTGAGAGAGACCGGACTGATCAGAGTGATGTGACTTTTTTACTGCGTGGTTATGGTTTTTATGAACAGTAAATATGTATATATTGTAATATTAATTAGGGTTGACAGTTGACATATTTTAAATAGTTCCTCCTCCCACCGATCTATTTCTAATATAGATGTCCCCTACATTAAGCCAAGTTCCTCGCCTGACAGTCACCAGCTGATGAGTGCAAGTGTGCAATATAGGAAGGTATTGGGCACTTGTAGTCGATGGTGGTCTGCTGGGCGAGGTTCTTCACTTTTTGTACAAATTATGTAAATACATTATATTATCTTGCTTAAGTTGTTCTAATTAGGGACGACAGCTGACGTATATGGAAATGTTCCTGACTCGTCTGGTTCCCTTTCATATATTGATGTCCCCTATATTAGGTTGTGCCTCGACTGACAGTCACCAGGTGATGAGTGCAGGTATGTCATGTAGAAAGGCATTACATATCTGCAGTCGATGGTGTTCTGTTAGTCGAGGTATTTTTACCATTAGTGTAGGTATAGTTATTTGTCTCTGTAGGATTTAGTATAGGTTAGCGATTTGTCTGTTAGGTGATTAGTTTTAGGGTCTTTAGATTAGTTTTTCTTTATATTATAAGGTATAAAAAATATAAAACCAAGAAAAAATTAAAAAAGTAAAAATACAAAAAAATAAATAAATAAGATTAAAATTATTATATATATATGTACGTTTGCATGAAAATGTGTCTGTATGTATGCATGGAGGTGTGTGTGTGTGTGTGTGTGTGTGTGTGTGTGTGTGTGTGTGTGTGTATATATATATGTTTGTATATATATGTATATATATTTAAATGTATATACATATATATATATCCATGGCCTTAATAACCAGGGGCTTCGGCCCCGATGGTTGATAGGCCGGGAAAAAAAAAAAAAAAAAAAAAAACTATAGCAAGGACTTTCATGCATGGTCGCGGAGCGTTCAGACGTGTTTAGCTGCAGGGTTGCCTCACCGGCGTTAGCTTTGTTTTGTCCGCCACTAGGGCGTTTTCCAATAAAGTTAGGTTAGCTAGACCTCATTTTTCTCCCTGGCCTTAGTAGATATAGTAGGTGTCTATATCTAATTACTGAGATTGCCTTTGCTTACTCACCTCTGGAGTGTACCCCCCACTGATCGCTCTGGGGTGTGAGTAACACACAGGCGCGTCCTCCCGAGAGTGGTTTGAGAGGGTAATCTCAGACTAGGTGTTTTTTCCCCGGGCAAATTCTCCCTTGGTTGTTTTTCTCTTTCTTCCCACTTCCCCCTCACGGGGGAAGTGGTAACTATGGCGGACGCCACAACTGCCTCCCCCCGACTGCTGCACGGACGGACTGCCCCCAGACTGAACGGCCCCAGACACGTACCCGCCTTGACATTCAAGCAAACAATGCCTCATTCGTCCTGATTCATGCGGTTGGTTCTACTCCCCTGTCCAGCCTCAATCCCTTCATCATCAAGAAGGTGATTGATGGGTGTGCAGGTGAGGTGGAACAAGTGAAAAAACTTGCAAGTGGAGACCTTCTCGTAAAAACCATAAATTCTGCCCAGGTCAAGGATTTGCTGAAACTGAGGAAGTTCCACTGTCACGATGTCCAAACAACGATCCCGCACGCCATGAATTCCTGCAAGGGTGTTATCACCTGCAGGGATCTTGTGCTTATGGAGGAGGAAGAAATCGTACAGGAACTTTCTCAGCAAGATGTAATAGAGGCCAGATTCATCACAAGATATTCGGAAGGCATAAGGACGAAGACCGCAACAGTTGTTCTCACTTTTGGCAAAGTATCTCTTCCAGCCAATGTGAAGGTACGAAATTGTAAATGTTAGACCATACATCCCGAACCCACTTCGTTGTTCAAAATGTCAGCTCTATGGACACCATGAAAAGGCTTGTCGGGCTTCCAACATCGTGTGTGGCAAGTGTGCGGCTGTGGGTCACTCTGCTGACAACTGTACATCCGAGACCGAGTGCTGCTTTCACTGCAAGGATGCTCACTCCACTTCCTCGAGGGCTTGTCCCAAGTGGAAGGAGGAGAAGGAGGTCTGCACGGTAAAAGCAACACAGGGCATTTCCTTCTACGATGCTAGGAAGAAGGTGAAGGAGTTGCATGCAACTCCCAAGCCTAATATCTCCTATGCATCGGCGGTTGTGTCCCGTCCCGTGATGTGCACTGTTGAGACACAGACTGACCTAACATTCGCTCCACATGCCCCACGTCCTACATCTCAGTCTAAGCCTCCTGTACGCTCCAACTCTCTGACGGACATCCCTGTTGCAACTTCCTACTCCCAGGCTGCCGCTCCTCCTTCGCAGTCAGTGCGGCCAAAATCGAAGCCAGACAAGTCTGACAAGATTAATTTGACCACCCTAACTAAACAGTCACGTCCTCATGTCCTTCCCGCTCCTGGTCCAGTGAGGGAGAGAAAGAATAGCTCTTCCTCGGTGGAGTCTGGGAGCCTTGTAATTGACGAGAATATGGAGGTCTCCATTTGTAAGAACCGGGAAAGGTCCCCCGGTAGCCACTCGCCTGGTCGCGGGGGGCATAAAAAAACTAAGCACACTGGCCACCCTCGAAAATCTTAAACCGCCGCATTCACTATACTACAGTGGAATTGTAGAGGTATTGGGAATAAGTTACACAATATAGCAATCTTGCTTTCACTACACAGGCCAGACGTTGTTTGTTTACGGGAGACGCGCCTGGAGGATCATCCTGATCCTCCACAGTTCAAACACTATCACTCGTATAGAAGATATGAAGGTCACGGAGTTGCCATTTACACACACAAATCACACCCACAAACGGAAGGTGATTCTAAATTCTACTCTGGAAGCTGTCGCGTGCAGAATAAAATTTAATAACACGTATCTGTCTATTTGCTCTCTGTACTGTCCTCCACATGGCCCCATTGATAGTGATGCTTTAAATTCACTAGTGGAACATCTCCCTGGGAATAAATTAGTGTTGGGCGATTTTAATGCCCATCACTATCAATGGGGTAGCTTGAAGATTGATGGTCGTGGGGAGCAAGTAGCCGACCTAATACTACAGTCCAACCTCTGTCTTCTGAACGATGGTAGAGCGACTCGTGTAGATGATCGTACTGGTAACTTTTCGGCCATTGACTTATCTTTGGCCTCCCCTGGTATACATCAAGATTTTTTATGGAATCCTTACGACGACTCCTTGGGAAGTGATCATTTACCCATCTGTCTTTCTTATACACACGACATCGTTTCGGACCCTCCACCTCCAAAATTTAACTATAAGAAAGCAGATTGGGGATCCTTCTCAAGGATCGCCAATTTAGATATATCTGGGGAGACCATAGATGTTAAGGTCGAAAATATAACTACTTCCATATTACACGCAGCTGAGGCTGCTATTCCCAAGACTTCTACAGTTCATGCAAAGCATAGAGCACATTGGTGAACGCCGGATTGCCGACAAGCATTAAGAAAACGCAATAGGAGATACAGGATTTTTGATAGTCAGCCCACTGAGAAAAACTTTATTGCATACAAACAGGCACGGGCTGAGGCAAGGAGAATAATAAGAAGGGCCAAACGTGACTCCTGGCGGTCCTTTGTGTCCACGGTGACTCGTACAACACCATTACATAAAGTCTGATCCACTATAAGATTATTAAATAATAAACGCCCATACTTCCCTGTCACCACCTTGCAGGTGAATAACACCACCTATGACGAGCCTGTGGACGTTGCTAACATCCTCGCCAGGAGTTTTTCTCATGTAAGTAGCTCAGCCAATTATGACCCGCGTTTCCAACATCATAAACGCATGGCTGAGCTACAGATATTAGACTTTGCCACAGAAGACGTAGACTCCCCGTACAACCAAGAGTTTACGCTAGATGAACTACTCCTTGCCCTTAAATCCTGTAAAGACACCAGCCCTGGACCAGACACCATCACGTACAGTATGATCCAGCATCTTAATCAGGACAACTTGATTAAGATGTTAGCATTGTACAATGAGATTTGGGCGTCTCGAACGTTCCCAAACTCATGGCACTTTGCGCACGTCATACCGATACCCAAAGAGGCTGGTCGTCTTATGAATCCCACTTCATTTCGTCCTATTGTGTTGACTTCTTGTCTATGTAAGGTCATGGAACGTATGGTTAACAATAGGCTTCTTTTTGTTTTAGAGTCGAAGAATTTGTTAAATGATCAACAATGTGGCTTCCGTAAATACAGAAGTTCACTAGATCATTTAATGAATTTGGAGCATTGTATTGCAGAGGCATTTGCCAATAAAGAATTCATGATAGGGGTGTTCTTGGACATCCATAAAGCCTATGACATGACCTGGCGACATGGTATACTAATGAAGCTCTATGCTTATGGTTTAAGAGGAAATTTGCCTGTTTTTATTTCAAATTTCTTAAGGGACAGAACTTTCTCTGTCAAATTGCCCCGTAACGTAACATCGGATATATTTATCCAGGAAAATGGGGTGCCACAGGGAAGTGTGCTTAGTCCTACTTTATTTAGTATTATGATCAATGATATTCTGTCATCAGCTCCCATCCCGAGGAATCTTAAATACTCACTCTACGCTGACGACTGTACAATATGGCACTCTTCCTGTAATGCACAATTTTCGGCTGGGTGGATTCAAGCAGCCCTTGACTCCATCCACCAATGGGCCTTGCAGTGGGGATTTAAGTTTTCCGTACGTAAGTGTGCCGCTATAGTCTTCACTAATCGTAATGTACATAATTTGTGCTTAACTTTGGATAATCAGGCGGTACCTTTTCAAAATTCTGTAAAATTTTTAGGAATACATTTTGATCGAAGAATGAATTTTAAATTTCACGTTAATACTTTGCTTGCTCGTTGTGATAAACCGTTAAATGTCCTCAAGTACCTAGCGGGTAGTACCTGGGGTGCCGACAGAAAATCTTTATTAATAGTGTATAAATCCCTTATTCGATCAAAGCTAGACTATGGCGCACAGGTGTATGGTTCGGCATCCGATGCCACGCTGAAAGGATTGGATGTGCTACAGAATAAATGTTTGCGAATGTGTCTTGGAGCCGTCCGGTGTACCCGTGTGGCTCGTATGGAAGTGGAGGCGAATGTGCCTCCCCTCCGTATTCGCCGTGACCATCTGGCCTTGTCCTATAGTGTAAGGACATTTAGAAAAAGTAATATCGGCAATGTGGCCTGTACCCCCCGCGTCAATACCACCACCTTCTGCGGGGGGTGCGTCGGTCATTTGCCGTTCACCTCCACTTACTGACTCAGGAGCTTGGTGTGGACCCCAGTGACTGTGACAAGTTGGTGTTAAAAAATATAGCGCCTTGGGAGCCACCTGCCTTTACTGTTGATGTTACATGGCTCCCAGCGCCAAAGGCCAAGGCGCCGGAGGCGGAGGTCCACCACTTGTTTCGTAACATCATCATTCGTCACTTGAGGTCCCACCACTTGTACACCGACGGCTCCAAGTCGAGTGAATGTGTGGGTGCAAGTGTGTGGTCGACTGAATGTGCCCTCAGGTATCGGTTGCCGACTCATACATCTGTGTTTACCTCAGAACTTTTTGCTATTGACTAAGCATGACTCATTTGTCATATTTTCAGATTCAAAATCAGCCCTTCAGGCAATTGCATCTTGTACTAAGGACTCTCACGAGATCCAGGGCCGCATCGTTAATAAGTTGCATTCATGCAACAAGTCATTCACGCTGATCTGGGTGCCTGGTCATTGTCGTATCTACGGCAATGAGCAGGCTGACTTACTTGCAAAGTCAGCTGTAGAGCTCGAGGAGACTTGGGACGTTCCTCGTGATCTACGGTCGAGTCTCTCTCTCGGAAAGAAATCAATAAATCTTCTGTGGCAAGGTCAGTGGACCAGACTAAATATTCCAACCTGTAAGCCGTACCTGGGCGACTGGGACACCGCCAACCGCCCCAGTCGCCTGGAAGAAAAAGTGTTGGCACGATTACGGCTTAATGCCACCGTTTTAACACATATGAAACCTTATATGGAATGGCGCTTCCCACCGCACTGTGACATCTGTGTTGCGGTGTTATCTATCAGTCATATCATCCTGCGCTGTCGGCGATTTATTCGTGAACGTGCTTCACTTATAAATTACTGCGGCGCAGCAGACGTCCCCTTCACCCTTTCCACCATCCTGGGTGATGGGGACATTGTTATGACTGATAAATTGATGGCTTTCTTGAGAGAGACCGGACTGATCAGAGTGATGTGACTTTTTTACTGTGTGGTTATGGTTTTTATCAATGGTAAATATGTATATATTGTAATATTAATTATGGTTGACAGTTGACATATTTGAAATAGTTCCTCCTCCCACTGATCTATTTCTAATATAGATGTCCCTTACATTAAACCCCGTTCCTCGACTAACAGTCACCAGCTGATGAGTGCAAGTGTGCAATATAGAAAGGTATTGGGCACTTGCAGTCGATGGTGGTCTGCTGGCCGAGGTTCTTCACTTTTTGTACTAATTATGTAAATACATTATACCATCTTGCTTTAAGTTATTCTAATTAGGGCCGACAGCTGACGTATATGGAAATGTTCCTGACTCGTCTGGTTCCCTTTCATATATTGATGTCTCCTATATTAGGTTGTGCCTCGACTGACAGTCACCAGGTGATGAGTGCAGGTATGTAATGTAGAATGGCATTACATATCTGCAGTCGATGGTGATCTCTTGGTCGAGGCTTTTTTACCATTAATGTAGGTCTAGTTAATTGTCTCTTAGGATTTAGTATAGGTTAGCGATTTGTCTGTTAGGTGATTAGTTTTAGGGTATTTACATTAGGCATTTTAGTTTATAAGTAATATAAGGTTAAAAAAAATAAAAAAATAAAAAAAATAAAAATAAAATTACAAAAAAATAATAAAATAAAAATTATTATATATATATATGTACGTGTGCATGAAAGTGTGTATGTTCATATGCATGGATGTGTGTATGTATGTATGTATGTATATATATATGTTCATATATATATATGTATATATGTGTAAATGTATATACATGTATATATTTTGCCTTAATGACCAGGGGCTCCGGCCTCAATGGTCGATAGGAAAAAAAAAAAAAACTATAGCAAGTTAAGTCGGTTTTCAGTTCAGTTTGGGTGTAGTGCAGTGTTAGTATAGCTTGTATAATTTCAGTACTTGTGAAAACAGTGAAGTGTTGTTGACAAACAGTGGTTATTGAAGTTTGTATATCATCGGTACTTGTGAAAAAAAAAAAAAAAAAAAAAACTTGTCAAGCATTAAGTGTAATAGCAGTTAGTAAAGTTTGTATAACTCCAGTGCTTGTGAAACGTGAAGCTGGAAAGCATTAAGTATAGTTATTTTGGAAAGTAAAGACAGTGAACTTAAGAAGTCAGTGTTTATTTATGACACCTGAGCTGATCCTGTGTACTGTACACCTAAAGGCTGACCATAGGAAGAACAACTCACTGGGCAACGTGCGTCCTATTCTGAACTACTGCTATTGGAGCCTGTGACAGTTTCGGTTGGGGACGTAGCACTAGTGTCAGGAGCGTGGATTAAGTGCTGCAGTGAGTCAAACCTTCGACATGGAAGCAGGAGATATGCAGACAAGATCTCGAGCTGGGCAGGAGGAGGAAGCTTCCTTGGCGACAATTGTGAAGCTATTACAGGCACAGAGGAAAGAACTCAGAGAACAGTTACATAAACACAGTGCCCAATTACAAGCACAAATTGTCCAACTAAAAGCACATAATGAAAAACTACAAACACAGAATGAATGACTACAAGCACAGAATGAAGGACAGGAAGAACTCCAAGAACAATTACAGGCCCAAAGTGACGAACAGAAAGAGCTCAGGAATGAAATCAAAGAACAACTGCAGGCACAGAACGAAGAACAGAAAAAAACAATATGAACAGCTTCAAGAGGCATTACAGGAGCAACAGAGGGAATTACAGCTGAGAATGCAAGGACAGCTACATGCTTTCATGGGAGAAATGAAGGAAGAACAGCAATAGTTTAAGGAGAAAGTAGATGCCAAATTAGAGCAGCAGAAGTATGAGGTAAGCAATAATGTGATGGAGTGTAAACAGCATGCAGACAACCAATTAAAGTCAAGTAGTGAGGAAATAGTGACAGAGTGCAAACAGCATGTAGACGACCAGTTGAAGACAATTAGTGAGGGAACTGTGATGGAATGCAGACAGCATGTAGATAGCCAGCTGAAGCATGTAGTCGACCATGTTAAGATAATTAGTGAGAAAATGGAGGCTGCAGAGAAATATTGCACTGATCAGCCTCAGGTTAGTGCACAGGGAGCATTGAAAGGAATGGACAGCGTATGGTGAATCTTGATGGATCCCAAGCATCTAAAGGTAGCATTACCGGGGTGAATAATCAGCATGTAGGAGATTTAAGTCCTGGACTTAATTATGATGTCCCAGTTTTCAGGCCCCAAACCAGTGCACGGCTATAATGGGGATCCAATTAAAAAGAAACCTAAGGAATTTGATGGTAAAGTATCTTGGGAAGCTTATCGTGCACAGTTTGAGTTACTTGTGCAGCTTGCTACTAGCCTTAAGGGTACTGCAATGGAACTTCTGGGCCAGATGTAAGTGATGGAGAGAAACAGTCATCATTCCCTAGTGGAAGTGCTGGAGCACAGATATGGGTCCATGTACCAGACTGAGGTTTACAGCGCAATATTCCAAAGCCATGGGCTTGAGGAGAATCCCTACAGCAGATAGCTTATGACCTGTAGAGTAGCCTGTAGCATATAAGGCGTACCCTGGAGCTGCACCTAACCTCCTGTCTATTCTTCTGAGGGCCCAGTTCATCGATGCTCTTGACAGTGCAGAGTTGAAAGTGCAAGTGAAGCAGACACAACCCAGAAGCATGCAAGAAGCACTAGCCAGAGCTCTATGGTTTGAGTCCTGTGTCAGGTCCCGTGCCTCCACTTTTCAGACAGGTCGTAGTGCAGGATTCAAGACAAGAAAGATGCAGGTATGGGAAGTGGAAAACTTTGAAGGAAGGTGCTGGTACTGTGAAGAGCCAGGACATTGGAAAGTGGATTGCAAGAAGTGGAGGAGAAAACAGGAGAAGATCAGAGGAGGTTGCTGGTTCTGCAGGAAGCTGGGACACAAGAAGGTGGATTGTTACAAATAGAAGGAGCAAGAACGGAACAGTGCAAGGAAATCTCAGATTGCAACAAACGGGTGTTGGACATGTGGTGAGGTGGGACACTTCAGATATGAGTGTCCAGCTGAGAAGGGTGAAGGTACATTAGTGAAGGCTGGTGATGAGGGGCAACAACCAGCCAGTTTTTCCCAAGAAGGCCCATCACTGAGGATATGCGAGAAGACGGAAGAACAGACGGCAAGGAGTGTCGTAGGAAAGGGAATCTTGGCAAGAAATTCTGCCATATAGTTGTGACAGGGCCAGCATCAGATGCAGAAGACCTGAAGATGATGATGGAGGATGCAGATTTACAACCAGTGCTAGAGTGGCTGCAGTGGAGTATAGTGCGACCATCATGGGAAAGGGTTTCCAGGTTAAGCCCTGTGACCAGGAGCTACTAGAGTCAGTGGGACCTTCTTTGTTTGAACAACGGACTACTGGAGCATCAGTGCGAGACGCCCAATGACCTCAGCTAGTATTGGCAACTGGTCGTTCCGAAGAAGATGAGGTCTGAGATCTTGGATGAGTCCCATAACCAGATCACTAACAGGCACCTGGGAGTGAAGAAAACTCTAAGCTGGCTGCAACAGAAGTTCCACTGGATTGGCATGCATCAGGATGTTGAAGAGTGGTGTCGGGCCTGTGATATGTGTTGTGTCAAGAAGGGACCCAAGAATCGTGGTTGCACCCTTCTTCAGCTGCACCAAGTGGGTGTACTGATGGAAAGAGTTGTGATGGACATTGCTGTACTTCTGTCATTGACTGAAAGAGGAAACCGGTATATATGTGTCGCCATGGACTACCGGTACTTCACAAAGTGGCCAGAAGCCTATGCCATCACCAATCAAGAGGCTGCGACTGTTGCTCAGGTGTTGGTTGATCAGTTTTTCTGTCGCTTTGGGATGCCACAAGAGCTACATTCAGACCAAGTTAAAAACTTCGAGTCTGCTGTGTTCCACGAGTGCTGCAAGTTAGTGGGGATCAAGAAGACCAGGATGACCTCACTAAGGCCACAGTCAAATGGGATCGTGGAGAAATGCAACTGGACTCTGGGACAAGAACTGGCCAAGTACTGCGTAGAGGGACAATCAGAATGGAACCAGAAATTACCTGCATTGCTGATGGCATATCAGTTTGCATCCCATGAGTCTACCGGCTATACTCATGCAAAACTGATGTTGGGCCACGAGTTACACATACCTATTGACTTGTTAATGGGAAGACCACCTGGTGAAGAGCTGCCTACAGACACCACCGGCTATGCAAAGCACCTTCAGGAAAGGCTGGCTGAGGTACATCATCAAATGTGAGGAGCCCTTAAGTTTTCAGGAGAGGTGATGAAGTGCAAGTATGATGCCAAGGCAAGTGAGGTGAGCTTCAAGGATGGTGACCAAGTTTGGTTATACAATCCTCATCGAAAGAAGAGACAGTCACCGAAGCTGGAGAACCCATGGGATGGGCCTTACAGTGTGTTGGACCGCCCATCAGACATAACGTATCGGATTCGGGGAGGCAGGAAGTCTCGCCCAAAGGTGGTACACGTGAATCGTCTGTGGCAGTACCATGGGCCAGGATAGTACACCTGGGACGTCTCCGAGGAATCGTGCTCTCCCACAGCCGAGGACGTTGAGGAGGACCACGGAGCTGAAGTGCAAGAGGACTGTGATAGTTTCTCTAGGGAAAAAGTGAATCAGGAAGAGGACCAAGACCTTCCTGAAGAGGTGGACTGTGTGAAGGAGCAAGAACGTCGTCATAAACAGCATAGGAGAAGACCCGATAAGATAAAGGATTATATATTTTGTGTATAGTTAAATGTTTCATTTGGATTAAGGTTTATTTTTGTAAATACTGTGCAGTTTTGTTGGGATGACAAAGAACTAGGGATGGGGTAGTGTTAAAGAGCGAGATTTGCCAGTTAGGTAGCCGAGATGGTTCTCGACGTTTCCAGTACCGTAGGTTTCGGTACGAGTCAGAGTTGCCAGTTTATTTGTTGTTAGTGAACGTAGTTATTTCGTAAGTTGTGCATTAATTTTTTTGCTTTTTTTCTCTATGATTTTTTTTTTTTATGTGATTGTTCAATTATGTAATTTAATTTAGGTCAATATGCCAATGATTTACAGTGTTATGTAATGTAAGGAAACTCTGGCATGTTTTGATGTCTCCTAGTTGGTAACTGTTAACTGTTGCCCCGTCAAGTTTGTGCTTGAAGTTTCTCAAGTAATCTAAGGCTATATAAGGATGGAGAAGAGACTATAGCAAGTTAAGTCGGTTTTCAGTTCAGTTTGGGTGTAGTGCAGTGTCAGTATAGCTTGTATAATTTCAGTACTTGTGAAAACGGTGAAGTGTTGTTTTGCAAACAGTGGTTATTGAAGTTTGTATAATCATCGGTACTTGTGAAAAAAAAAAAAAAAAACTTGTCAAGCATTAAGTGTAATTGCAGTTAGTAAAGTCTGTATAACTCCAGTGCTTGTGAAAACAGTGAAGTGAAGTTGGAATGCATTAAGTGTAGTTATCTTGGAAAGTAAAGACCGTGAACTTAAGAAGTCAGTGTTTATTTACGACGCCTGAGCTGATCCTGTGTACTGTACACCTAAAGGCTAACCATGGGAAGAACAAATCATGGACAATGTCCTTCCTATACTGAACAACTGCTGTTGGAGCCTGTGGCAGTGTGGGGTGGGGACGTAACAATGTATATATATATATATATATATATATATATATATATATATATATATATATATATATATATATATATATACTGTTACGGAACAGAGAGATATAATGAACACTTTAAGTGAGAATACTAAAATCACTACTGTCCCGCAAAGTTCCAGGTTCAAAACAAAAGACTTAGGTAAAATTACAAGTTAAAGTTTAATGCTCAAACTAACAACTAAACATTCAGGACTCATAAGGATAATGTATTGGCAAAACAGGTTACATATATGGTTAACTGCAATAACCTCTATTAACACGAATTTAGCAAGAGCAAATTTATCTAAGTCAGCCCTGATAAAATGAGAAAACCGGATAATGCTCAGTTAAAGCAAGATATATTATTACAGATACAAAATATTATTAATACTGGCTGACAGCAAAAACTTCACCAGGCCCACGAACCAACGCTCCATGCTACAAGTACAAGAAAAATGGTAATAACACTTATACTCAAATTATACAGCAGCTAGATGACTGGAGACTTCCTGAGCATTCACAAAAATAATAATATAACTGTACAGGGGAGGACAGAGATGTGAACAAAATGAGGAGTAGATCTAAGTGGCAACTAATGCAGAGACTGAGCTCATTATATAGGGGCCGGCAGAGCTTGATCCAACTTGTAAGAAGGACGCGCAAATTAAGGGATAGGGGACCAAGCGTTGACAATCCTGCTCTGAACAAGAGAAAGAACAACGTACTCTACTATAAGGGGGAGAAGGTGGGAGTGAGGTAGAACACGCAAGCCTGGTCACTATGGAAGCCATGAGGCGAATCGTGATCAAACATGCAGCATACTGTACATTAGAATTATACAAAAGATGATGAAATCATAGGCTATGTAACAATATATATATATATATATATATATATATATATATATATATATATATATATATATATATATATATATATATATATATATATATATATGGTTTATGGGAGCGTGTTTCAAAGTCTTTTCGTGCGAGGGACCTTCTTTCAGCAGAAAAATATCACCTGGAGGTGACAAGAACCAAATATATAAAGATATCATTGTACCAACGGAATTAACAGCTTGGAAATTGGGTAATAATGTAAGTATTATATATGCTAAGGAAAACTATGTTTTTTTAATCTCTCCATGACATATTGTGATTATAAGATGTCTTTTCAATGCCTTTCCTGCTTAGTGGTGGATAATGTTCACTGTTGATAAAAAGAATGTTCACTTGTTGATACTGGTCTTTTTTAACCCCTGACCTCGGCTGACGATCTATCCGTCTAACCCCTTCAACTTAATGATATCTTGTAGTGTATGTAGTGTACACCTTGTTACCTCCAGGCTATTTTATTCAGCTTAGGAACAGCTGAAAGAGTTAAAGAAGGCTATATCCACCTCCTGTTCAAAAGTCTTTCCTGAGCTGCAAGTAGCAAAATTAAATTTAAATGAAAGAAAAGCATTTGGGAGCCGAATGCTATTCGACTGCCAGAATATGTTGTTGGCCAAGTTACAAGCAAGGCCTCCCCTCGGGGGGGGGGGGAATGGGACGGTGTCTCCCAGGGGAGGTCGGTGGACAGCGTGCCTCCAGGGAGGGCAGGGGGCTACGCCCCCCAGGGGGGACGGATGGCGGCCTTCTTGGGGGCCCGGGGGCGGCGCCGGGGGACGGTAGCCCCCCAGGGGGACAGGAAGATTTTGACCATATCTTGATACCCTGGAGGTTTCCTGTTGATGGCTCAGCTGTTCATGAAATATGATGCTAAAGGCGGGCGATAAAAACTAGTTAACTTTGGCAGCCATTATAGTGACCTTGACCCCGACTGCCCATTTTCGAACTCGTCCAAGATTTTGGCCATATCTTGATGCCCTGAAGGTTTCCTGGTGATAGCTCAAGCCGTTCATGAGATATAAAGGGAACACACACACACACACACACACACACACACACACACACACACACACACACACACACACACACACACACACACAGAGGCAGGCAAAAACATTATCGTTCCACCTCAGTAAAGGCGGGCGATAATAATACGTCACCAAATTGACAGTGTAATATTGGCTACTAACAATCGATTTTTCTCGTCACTGTGGAGAGGTCCTGACAGTTGATCCCGAACAAAAGTTGATATTTTTCACGACTGAGAAACCCAGTGAGATCTGGAGGTTAATAGTTTACGTTAATATATGTGAATCGGAAATATATCGAGAGCAATGTGAGGGATGATGGTGTGTCTTGAGGGCGTCGTTACTGAAGATAGACAGAAATACTGACACTTTTTTGGGGGGTGGAAGGGGGAGTAACTCTTCAAAGGATGTGATGTTAGGCGACAGATACCTGAATAAAAAGTGTAGATGCCTGGTCATATGTAAAAATTATATAATGTACGAAAATATATACGCGAGTGTCTTTATCAATTATTCCAACTGAGTGGAAGATTGCTATATGCACTAGTGAGCTTTTAAGATGGTAGTGAAGCTTGTATAACAACAGATCAACGTCTCAGTGTCTCAATAACAGTACTGGAGCGAGAAAAGAGTGCGTGATTTCACTGTCGTTGTTCATTAGATTATGGATGAGGCTGAAATGTCAAAGCTGCAGAGACGGGGCTGAAGCTGGTGGTGAATGACGAGAGAGAATGATAAAATCTGATGTACGAGTATGTAGACGATGCTCTGTCAATCGCTTACTGTGACCAGAATCTTTGCATACTGGAATAGTTTTGTGACTTTCTGAGTGGTGGGGTCTGAAAGCAAATGCAGATAAGAGTAAAACAACAGTTGCTGAAGGACAGGACAAAGTGTGTTTAGTGAGCAGGAAGGGACTACAAGTGCTAGAAGGAGTTAAGTGGCAACTAAAAGATAAAAGTGGAACTAGAGAGTAGAATGTCCCAAGAAGTAAAGTGGCTAGTGGTATAAAGGTCTTTGATATACGGTAGGCTACAGGTATGAGTACAGAGGTTGCTAGAAACTGCATGGTATGAGAAGGGGGGAAATCAGGAAGGAGAGAGAGAGAGAGAGAGAGAGAGAGAGAGAGAGAGAGAGAGAGAGAGAGAGTAGATACGGAAATGTTAGTGAATACAATTTGGATTGCTTTTTTTTTTTAATGTGTCCTACTCTGGACATAGGCTTCACAGCCTGCTATCAAGGCCCAGCAGGCCTCCTACATACCATACACCTCTACATGTCACCACTTCGGCGCTAACACCCACCGCCATATTGAATACATGCTAGGGCTGTCTCATACAGGACTGGTGTATTGGTATTAGCGGGGGTATTTTTACATGTCGGCGGGTCTTCTGGTAGATCAGTAAAGCCTGATTTAATGAAATTCAAATCCTTAAACTGTTCCCTGCCCCAGCCGGGATTCGAACCTGGGTCTGTTAGGACTGCAGGGCATCTCTCTACCGAGGTTTGATAGTATGAAAATTTTTGATATGCGGATTTTTTTTTTCGAACTATTTTTTATGCTTCAGATTCTGGTCATAAGCTTGAAAGTCTGTTCCACGAGGCCTAGCAGTTCTCTTACATACCACATACTTTTTGTTATAATATGGAAGAGAGAGCGTTCAGACGGAATGGATGTGTTTACGGTAGTGACAATGGTCAGAGTAACTTTCTTGGGAAAAATGTGTGAAAGGATATGCGAAAGTGAATGGATGGTCTGTTAATAAGAGAATGTGTGAATAAGCGAGGTAAGGAAGTTGACGAAACAAAAATGTTCATGAAGAGAAATGGATGAATAAAGTGTAAGCAGAAATACACATAAAGGTTGCATTAAAATAAATAAATAACTAAATAAATCTTGGCAGTCAGAGGAATAGTTTTTATGAGACAGGAACCAGTAGGCACAGTTTTGTGAAGATCTTTAGACTCGTGAGGTTGAGATTATAATATCAAAGGCTTGCATGATGAGTGAATGATATGTGGTCCGTTTCCCTGCGCACACAGCTGATACGGTAAGGCTGTTCTAACTCTTGTGCTTTCCTGTTCCTAGTTTTAAATATCTTCCACCCCATATATTTGTGGGAAATGGGCTGGATGACTATGATAACAATTCACACATTAACTGTTCCGCATTCCAATGGAGTATTCATTACAGAGACAGGAAGGCTTACACAAACTGTGAAGCACGGACAATTTTCATAAAACATTTACGTCTTACGCGCGTAAATTACAAAAAGAATGTGATCATAAAGCTTTATTCATCAGGAAAACCGTCTTAATGCTGAGTTTCCCTACGACTGTTGAGCTGGTGACCTGGCCAAATGAAGGTTCCTGCGGTTGTGTAACGTAGCTTTTGCAAATACGCCAATCAGCAGTCAGCACCTACAGCACATTCAACGGGAGGACGGAAACTATGCTATGCCGATGGATCGTGTCCCACGCTCCAGGCGGTCAAGGTCACAGGACCTACAATTTACAGTAGTCTCAGTACTGTATCTCCTATAGTTGTCATACTATACTCCTTTTACCCCAGCCTGCCCTGAAATTGCTATCTTTCTATGTTGATTGTTGACTTGCACCAGAAGAATAAGACGAGAATAATTATGAGGCTAAATATCACAATGAAATGCTATGGAAAAGATCTACAGTTACAGAATTATCTTTTTTCTCCTTTTAAGCTGTGTGAACTAGGCTGCTTTAGGACATAGAGGGGGGGGGGGTTCTATCTATTGCCAGTCGCCTTAATCCCGTAAGGGGTGACCACACACAAATAGCCTCCATGTCGGCCTGACCCCCCCGTCATTTCACTGCCTTTCTCCCAGCTCACACACCCCTTACCTCTCCACTCCATCCCGCCATCTCATCCTCTGCCTTCCCCTCCCTCCCACCCCCCTTCAGTTCACTCACATACGCTCTCGTTAGTCTCTCACTCTCCATCCTCTCCACATGGCCGAATCACCTCAGTGTATTTCTCCTAACGCCTTCTATCACATCCACATCCACACCACAACGCTCCTTCACTTCCTCATTTGTCAGTCTCTGTCCACGTAACTCCACACGCTACTCTCAGATAACTCATTTCAACTGCTCTCACTCTCAACTTGTGTCTTCCAACTAAAGCTTAACTTCCATACGTTAGAGATGGTGTCACAATACTATCATGCGGTAACTTTTTTACTTCCATGCTCACTTCCGTATTTCGTATCACTGCTTTCAAGGAACCAGAAACCTTTCTTCCTTGTTGTACCTTTTCTGTTCTTATTTGTGGATTTCTTCCACCTCAAGTGCTAATGGATGTTGATGGTGACGCTGAATATTTACCCACCTTTATAAACATATACATATCTTTATATCCTCTGTATTATATCTCCTCCTCATTACGTCTGTGTCAAAAATAGATTTTTATTCTCTCTTTCCATGTTTTTGTCCCTGCAGTTAGAGTACACTCAATATTATGCAAAATCGCATAGATCTGTCGTCAACAGCCCTGTCAGAGAGATCAGTGGTGAGGTGGGCAAGGCAGAGACAGAGAAGCCGGGGACACAGAATCGATTCCCGGACCTGTAGCTGCTGCCAACGCCACCCTCTCTTTTTATGTTTTACTTAACTTTACAGTTTTGTTTATATCATCTGCATTGCGATAACTGTTTGCCTTACTCTGGCTGGCATTCGACGATTTTATTAAGCTCATCCCTTTCAGTCTAAAGGTGTACTTTCATGCGTGTTCATACTACCTTTAGACAGTTTTATTTTCTTATATATTAACTGGAGCGGTTAGACACATCCTTCATTAAGCCCTTCAGTATGAGAGATAATTTCTAACTTGATAAATATTGTCTGGAAGGAAGAAGAATAAACTCAGCTATCACCTCTGACTCCTTCACAACACAGGGCTCTTAATTAGCTGTATAAGATGAAGAACAAGGCAGAGAAACACATTAGATTATTAAGAACCGAATAAATATTGAGTTGAAACTAGAAATGAAGCTTGGCAACTATTCAGCATTTGCGTAATCAAATCACTAGACAATTTTATTTTTTTATGAACTTGTTTGTTTCCCATCCAGTAATGGCTGAAGAAAGCCTGCATTAAACCCGTCATGATGCGAAGGACTTACATAATCCGACAACTTCACCGCGATTTTTTCCATCTTAGAAGTCGGTTTCAGTCTTGAGTACAGCATTTTGTTTTCTTTTTGAATATCTGTGTACTAGTAGTCCTTGCAGTCGATTAAATTTATTGAGTGGACAGTTTGTAGAAATCGTATTACTGAAGGCATTTCCAGCATCGTTAATTCTGCTTGTCGTAAAGTGAAAAAAAAAAAAAAATGGTAAAAGAAAAAATAAGAAGCAAAAACCATCATTTGACTGAAGATGTTAAGGTGTAAGGCCGATAAAAACCGTGAAGGGTGTAAGAGATTCGGGGGGAGTGAAAGACATTCGTGTGCTTTGGTAGACAAGTATTTTAGGCCGCAGTACGCAGGTTACGCTCCATCAACTGTTTTAACTCTTTCATGGTTGCATCTTCTCTCTTATTTCATGCTAGCAAATGCAACACGAGTTTATTGGCCTCAGTGGGTATTGCAGCCTGAGAGTGTTAACACGAAATGAGGCAACAGGGTACGCAGCAAAGGTAAACAGGAAATGTGTTATTTTTATATACATTTTTTCTTTCCACTTCCTATATGTTGATAATAGTAAATATCTCTCTGTCTTCAACCAGTTTTGAGTTGTAGACCTTAGAATATCTGTCACCTTGATTTTCACCATTCAAGGTCACTTAAGATCAAAGATCATGGTACAAATTATAATTCCACATGGGTCTTCTTGTCTGTTGATAATATTAAGTGTTTATCTGCAACCAGTTTCGAGCTATAGCCCCCTTAATATCCGTGACTTGGAGTTTGACCATTCAAGGTCACTCAAGGTCAAAGGTCCTGCTGCCAATTATTTATTTATTTATTATTATTATTATTATTATTATTATTATTATTATTATTATTATTATTATCATTAATGTGTCCGACTCTGGACATAGGCTTTACAGCCTGCTATCAAGGCCCAGCAGTCCTCTTACATGCCATACACCTCTACATGTCACCACTTCGGTGCTAACACCCACCGTCCATATTGAATACATGCTAGGGCTGTCTCATACAGGACTGGTGTATTGGTATTAGCGGGGGTATTTTTACGACATGTCGGTGGGTCTTCTGGTAGATCAGTAAAGCCTGATTTAATGAAATTCAAATCCTTAAACTGTTCCCTGCCCCGCCGGGATTTGAACCAGGGTCCGTTAAAACTGCAGGCCACCTCTCTACCTCTCTCAACATACACGAACTCCCACATGAATGTTGATAATAGTAAATATCTCTTTCTTCAACTCGTTTCAAGTTTTAGCCCTCTGAAAATCCATGAGCTTGATTTTGACCTTTCAGGGTCACTCAATTAACTCCAAAATTTAGTCACTTTCTTTTGGGATCAGTGCCCAGATATCCTGAAAGTTTCACGTGATTTCATCGAGCCGTTTTTCCGGTTCCTAACAACAAACAAACAAACAAACAAACTTGATCAACATTAATACCTCGCCGGACTCCATTCGGGGGATGTAATAATACCCATGTATCCTATAGTCATTTTGCTGCACCATGTGTGTGAGACCCGCGGCTATTATCACAAAAGGAAACTTTAAGTAAAATTGTTGAGTAAATACAATTTAATTCTTGTGGTTTTTATTCATTTTTATTTTTTTCTTGTGACACGAAATCAGTGTTCGGACACTCTGGTGACCAGCCACAGAGGCTGTCTGTTTTGTTTCCATACAACAAGTGGAGAGCAGATTGTGACCAGTATTCGACATAGATCCTGCGGCAAGGAGAACTCTAGTGGAATGCCTTGTGGCTCTGGAGTTGCTGACGTACGTGAGGTGGTTGCAGAAATTGAGGAAAAAGGAGTGGGTATCCCGTGGTGGTTTGTTAACAAATGACAGCGAGTCTCCAAGGTAGACCACACCGCTAGCTATTTCAGCTCTCAAAAACGCAACTAATGTGACGGCACCTCGATTTTGTTGGCCATTTTGTCACACAAAAGCTGCTCGCTTGCTAGCCATTTTTGGCCCAGCATAACGCCACCTTAAGCTGTTCATTCCCGACATTAAAGACAAGGGTGACTGGCTTCACTCACCCCAACGTGGCATTATATGAGCATTAAGACAAGCCAGCCCCCAGACTAAAATCCCTACTTCCCATTTCTGTTGCAGCGTCCTAACCCACTGGACCACCAGGCTACCATTGGATTGTATGGTTATCGATTACCAATGGATGGTGCTATTACATATTTCGCCATCCAAGAGCTCCCAAAGCATTGTACTGTGGGTAAAGACCAGGATACATACTGTACAGTAAGTGAGATGAGCATCTGCGCATTTTATTTCCATCCTTTTTTAGTAATCATCGTATGCTCCCACGTCTTCAGATGGCTCAATAATATTATATCTGTGGTTGATGCACGACAATATTTCTTAACCTGGGGACCATTGCCTCCAAAGGGGTAATTTTGTCTTTTCAAGGGGGTAATATCTGCTAAACTTTGCTGGGCGATTTTTCTTTTTCTTTTTAATAAAGCAATAAATAGATCATAATGAGCAGGCTCTGACTACTTCCCGGGTAAAATCTGGTGAAAAGAATACACCATTCTATCGTAGTGAACACACACAATCCTGATGCCTTTAGCAACTGTATTCCACTGTGAAGTGAACTTTTCTATGTAAAAAAAAAAAAAAAAATCCAAAAGCAGAATGCTTATTGACTATGACATGCGATGTGTATTGTCTCTAACTGTGCCACACAGAAAAAAATGAAGAAAAAGTGTTCCACCCATCACACCAGTAGTCCATCCAAGTTTATCTTCTGCTGAAAACAATATAATGTAGTTGAAACAGTATGCTGTCTTCTCTCTATAGCTTGTATAAATACTTAGAAAATACATTACCAGTACCATTGTTTTTTATGTGTCTCCCGGTTTAAGGAGGAAGTGGTAGCAACAGCCGAACTTAGTGCCCAGTGGGGTAACATGAGCAAAAAGGTTAAGAACCACTGATGTAAGATCTTGTTGGCTTGGCACCAGCAATGACATCACCTCTGAGCCGTGTAATGTGTCATCTGAAGCCTTGTTGGATTCACATTCGTTGGAAACGATTAAATTATATCATAGTCTCATGCCAATGATGTACAAGGATCAGCCCTATAGAAACAGTTCAAGTAACGTCAGTGACCAGACACCCTGTCTGACCCAGTTAAAGGCTACCAGATTTTCTCCCAGGTCCCTGGTTCAGGAGGGGTCATATGCCAATAAGGATGCTGTATCCCCACAACGGATCAATAGAAGAGGGAACAGGCACTTTAATTAGGCCACACAGGTACTTTGGGAATGCATGGGCATTAGACAGGAGTGAATGAACCGAAGAGTGTAGTGGTGAATGAGAGACATGTAGGTGTAGATGGGACAAACATGATGGGACAAGTACAGATGCAACAAATGAAAACGGGGAGACCGGGTCTAGTTGTGACATTTTTTTTTATTTTTCCTCATTGAATCATAAGTTAATGGTATATTATAGTGATTTTTTGTCTGGAAGCAGGAAAATATGTCCTTTTTTTTTTTTTTTAATAAATATAGGCAAAATAAAAGAAGACATTTTTGTCATATGGTTATTTAAAGGTTTATGATGGCATGTCGTTCGTCACAATTTACCCCAGACACGGGACAACTTGTTACGCATCCCGGGGTAAATTGATATGCATGTTGGAGAACCCAAATATGTACATAATTATTCTATTGTCACTAACAGGTGAATGCAGGAGTAGTGCCATATTGGATGTTGTGTAAGTAAAATTAAATTATATCATTATCATGCATTCAGTTACTCATCACAACCTGTCAGTAACTGAACCATTCAGTTGTGCAACTGGTATCACACAGTAACTCCCCCACCGTCACCAGCACTCACTGACTCATTCACTTGTTCCATTTTCACTGTTTAGAGAGAGAGAGAGAGAGAGAGAGAGAGAGAGAGAGAGAGAGAGAGAGAGAGAGAGAGAGAGAGAGAGAGAGAGAGAGATAACCTGATTTATACTGACAAACTGATTGACTGATACAGATACAATTATAGATGAAGGAATAAAATGATAGTTTGAGACAGACAGATAGACATAGATAGATATATTAAAAGGTAGAGAGATTGACAGACGGATTGACAGAGATAAGCTGACAGATAAACACAGATACCTCCTAGATCTACATAAGTTTACCTTTACCAACACCTTTCATTAACCAATATGTTATATTTACAGTACACTGTAGCGATCTGCAGCACTTTTATATGATTATTATCCATTACTCGTTTGACTGCTGTCTTCATGACAGTCTGTTTTCCATGGGTAATTCTAGGCATGGTTGAAGTGCTTAGCTGAAAATATTGGGATAATTTTGTATAGTTGTTCTCGAATGGGATAAATTGATACTGTAACAACTAACCCATAACAACAAAACTCAACATTGGTGTTGTGTACACTTGGCCATTTTATATTTATAAAATGACGCCACCACCATAAACCTTTGTTAATTTCATACCCTTCTCACATATATGGTTCCACACACCAGGTGACTCAGCTGCATCGGCAGGTGATATTGATATATCAAAATAACTTTGAACATAGAAAAAAAATTTGACAGTTAAAATATCATTTTTTCCCTTACCTCTTACTCAAGCAACGCCTTCAAGCTGCCACTTCGTCCTTTACCTTTGCATGAAAGCTGCATAACATGGCGACGACCACTCCCTCATCTATAGACTAATTATGGAGACTGAGGGTGTAACAACTTGGACATGAAACAACTAGACCCGGTCTCCACAGTATAATAAGCACTGACTGGCAAAAAGTCACAAGTAATGCCTATGACAGGATAGTACTGACCATTCTCAACTAAAGCCTCCTGGTGGGTCACATGTGCCAGGTAGAAAAGAGCAGGCTGGAAGTGGTGGAGTTGTGGACAGCCACCATTAAGCGCTACTGCCCTAACATCCTCAGACATATATATTGATCAGGCTGTCACCGCACTCAAGGAACAAAAATCCCAACTAAACATCTTTATTGTTTCACAGGTTTAAGTGTGAATTATGAAAATGGGACACAAGTCAGCAATACGTATGTGAAAGGAACAAGAGTGTTTGGGATAGGACAAGTATGAATCGGATAGTTATGGATCGGATGGGTGTAAATGGGACAAAAATGAAGAGACAGGAGTAAACGGAACAGGTATCCTTCAATGTTACGGACTACAACAGCCCAGCCTCAGGCCTCTGTGTGTACTTAAGGAGGTAGTTAGTCTTGCATTGATTGTTACCATATTTATGTACTTCTGGAGGCTGGTTCGAACCCCTTCAGTACAAAATGTTTCTCCTAAGTTGAATAAAGTTGTTCGTCAGTAGCACTCTTTTATACCTCATTTAATCCTGTACTTCCACTGAAATTAGGAGCTTAAAGGACTCCCAGCAAGGTTATTTAATCCATACAATATAGCCATCAATGACCAATGACTGCCCTGAAGTAGTATTCTGTGTGGAATAATGCCTAACCAATCTTGGGCTCTTAATTTTATTGGCCAAATTTAATCTAATTGGGGTGACTTTGACCACTAGACTACCAGTCGTCTATTTATTGTTTGCATGGCGTTCATGGTTTCCTGGCATGCAGAAAAGCATTCGATTTGTCACTCAGTGTAGAATCAACTGAATTTAGCACTACCTCAAATGAGTAGTCGACATTCACTCATATTAAAAATGAAATGCAAGACATTTTTGTATAACATCAGTAGGAGGAGTAGACTGTAGCACCAGTCCAACAGGGCAGTACTCCCGAGGTGGATAGCAAGCTGGTGATAGGGAGAGCTGGAGCTCCCGTTTCACCAGCCCCCAGGACTTGATCCTGACCATCTCCCTTTGCTGAACATTTTCAGTGCATTCATTTACATAGAGAGTAGGCCAGCATGCTCTCATATACCTCTACCTTCATCTGTCTACACCATACTACACGCGCATAACATCGCACCTTCTATTCACTCTCTTTAGCAATGGCCGCTGCAATGTTACTATCAAATGAGGTGGTATCTGGGATTGCCACCACTGGCAGGGTAGGGTTGGCGGCACAGGGTCCTCCCGGTTGCCATCAAGCGACTGTGTCGGCAGCGACTCTTGCAATTTTCAATGATGCTCGTCAGTGGAGAAGTGAAAGTGCGGCCTTATTCTTCACCAACATCCGCGGCCTTAGTGCAAATTTAAACTCAGTTCATTTTTTCTTCAGTCCATATCCCCTCTGGCCCTTTTCCTCACAGAACCACAAATTTCACCCTCTACTGATATATCCCCATTTTGTTTTCCCGGTTACCATCTCCTCACAAACTTCCGTAACAAGGGCGGCACCTGTTGTTATATCAAATCCCAATATACAGTTGACACAATTATAAACTTAATTTCATCCAGTTTTGATTATTCATTGTATAAACTAAATTGTCAAAATATTACTAAATATATCTGTGTAGTCTATCACTCCCCCAATGCTTCTTCGGAACCCAGTGTATTTGATTCCATATCCACACGGTTGAGTAACCTTAACCTTGCCCTTAGCACCGAAATTACCATTTTGGGTGATTTTAACATACATAATGTTGAATGGTTATTGCGCTCTGCCAGGACGCTGGTCTAGAGTCCGAGCTGTTTGCAGAATCGTTTAATCTCACCCAGCTGGTAAGGCAACCAACCAGAATACCTGATAATCCTGACCATAATGCCCATCTCTTGGATTTATTCTTGACAAATAATCCAGATCAATACAGGATAGAGGTACTGTCACCACTAGGATCCTCTGACCACAATCTCATCAAAGCCTCATTAGTGAACCCCCTCACACCTTCCCGTTCTGAACTTGTCAGGATGACCCGATGGCATTTTGATAGGGCAAACTGGGATGGATTTAGAAATTATCTTGCTGACATTCCATGGGAGTCTTTCTTCTCTAGTGATCCCAGTTTTACCCAGTCCCACGTTTGCGACTTAATTCTAGCTGGTATGGATTTATTCATACCAAGTCAACAGTTCACTAAAAGATCGAACTCTCCAAAACGGTTCGATGGCAACTGTGTCAGAGCAGCAGCCCAAAAGTCATTAGCATATAACTCTTACTTAAAATCAAAAACATCTGAATCACTCTCTCAATTTAAAATTGCTAGAAATCATGCAAAAACTGTTATAAATCAAGCAAAATCTAACTTTCTTCAAAAGTAAGCATCAAAACTACTTAACAACCTTAATGACAATAGAATATTTTGGTCAGCTCTTAATTCTTTCAATAATAACTTTAACAAGTCATCATCCATTCCCCCACTACAATCTTCAGATGGCAACATTACAAATGACCCCTGTGTGAGAGTAGATATTTTTGCCAGTACATTTGCCAAAAATTCTACCATAGACGATGCCAGCCAGAACGTCCCAGTACTAGAACCTGACCCTCCCGAAATTGTTCCACTTAAAATACAGACAAGATACGTAAAATCCATCCTAGACAATTTACATACCAACAAAGCTCCAGGCCTAGATGGAATTCCGCCAATTGTTTTGAAAAAGTGTTCCCCTGAACTTGCCTCTGTTCTAGATAAATTATTCAGACTATGCATACGTACTTCTTTATTCCCAAATTCATGGAAAGAAGCCAATATCCACCCAATTCCGAAGAAAGGAAGTTCCTCTGACCCCTCTGATTACAGATCAATAGCTGTCACATCTTTTCTTGGTAAGGTATTTGAAACTTTAATTAATAAGCACATTGTTAAACATCTTGAATCCAACAACTTAATTAGTGATAGACAATATGATTTTCGCCATGAAAGATCCACCATTGACGCACTCAATTTCCTAACTCATACCATCCATCAATCAATTGACCTACATAGAGAAACTCATGCAGTAGCCCTTGATATTTCTAAAGCTTTCGATAGAGTATGGCACCGTTCCCTGTTGTCCAAACTCCCTTGCTATGGACTAACATCTTTTGTTCCTTTGATTTCCTCATATCTCAGTGGCAGGAAAATAAGAGTAAAAGTAGATGGTGTATATTCCAATTTCTACTCAATTAACGCCGGTGTGCCGCAGGGATCAGTTCTGGCGCCAACTCTATTCCTGGTTCATATTAATGATCTCTTATCTGTCACCCAAAATCCCATCCACTCGTATGCAGATGACTCAACACTACATACTGTAGTTCATTCACACTCAGACACCCATTTACAAAGTCTAATATCTCTACCTTTCAACTCAGTACAGCCATCTCCATAACTCAAGACCTATCTATGATCAGTGAATGGGGACAAAACAAACTTGTCTCTTTTAATGCTAGTAAAACTAAATATATACAATTTACTAATAGACAGATATTGCCAGATTCGTATATTACCTTCAGTACTATTAATATTCCCATCTCCAAAAGTATTGAAATTCTCGGGGTCTCACTTAACAATGCCCTCAGCTGGACCTCTCATGTTAGATCACTTGCTAAAACCGCCTCAAAGAAACTTGGACTAATGTACAGAGTCCGTAACTTCTTCACTGACGATTAGTTACCTGTGATTTATAATTGTCATGTGTGCTCTCAGCTTGAATATTGCTCACCCTTGTGGAATGGATGTGGAGGTTGCATTAAAACAATTAGATAAAACTCAGAACAAGGCTGTTAGAATTATTAGCAACCCTGCCATTACAAATAAACTACCTCCCCTAGAAGTAAGAAGGAATATTGCCTCCCTTGCATTATTTTAGAGATATTTTTTTGGCAAATGCTCAGGTGAAGTTGCGTCCACGGTGCCACCTCTCCATGCCTTCCCTCGTGCTACACGGGCATCTGGTAGCGCTCATGACTGGAATGTCACTCAGCCATAATGCAGAACTTCTGCCAATCAGAGTTCCTCATTCCCCGAACTGCATCTCTCTGGAACTCGCTTCCCCAGAGTTGTTTCCCTCCAAACTTCAACCTACAGCATTTCAAGTCTAACTATTACAGATATTTTATGAACCGAGGACACCAGTAATCTGGTGTGTGGATTATTTTTTTTTATTTGTTTTTCCTTCCTCTGTTTATTTAAAAAAAAAAAAAAAAAGACAAGGTGCCAACATACTCAGAAATACTTAAGGTCAGACTACAAATATCATTTTTCCCTTCCTTCCTCGTTTTCTAAAACTCTCGAACTCAATTCCCCGTTAATCAAAACTCCAGCAACTCCAATCTAAGCTGACATTATCACCAACACTTTTACCAATTGCCATGAGCGTATGAAAGGATATATTGACACGTGTGTGTGTGTGTGTGTGTGTGTGTGTATGTGTGTGTGTGTGTGTAATTCACCGGGTCGGTCAGGATCACTTGATGGTCGTGATCGTCAGCTTTTACCCTCCCGGAAGGGAGCTGAGAGCTCATATAGTCCGATCTAAGGGCAAGGCTGTGACCTTCAAGGTGTGTGTAATTCAAGGTGTGTGTGTGTGTGTGTGTGTGTGCGTGCGATAAATAGATTCATACACACACACAGACCGACAGGTCTGTGTGTCTGTGTGTATGGGCAACAGAGACAAATAGAGATGGAGACAAAGACACAGAGGGAGACACAGAGACAAACAGAGATAGAGGTGCAGAGACAGAGACAATGAGACAGAGAAAGACAAAGACACTGAGAGACAGGAAAGAACGAGAACACGAAGGAAAGATGAGAGAAAGTGAAATATAAGTGAGAAAAGCTGGAGGGATGGAAGGGAAGAAAAACTGACTAAAACTGAAGAAAGACTGAAACCGGCTGAAAAGCTGGATTATCATGCAAGTCGCATTTCATCATCATCATCATCATCATCATCATCATCACTACCATAATGACTACAATTTTAACATCTTCATCGTCATAACCATTTCCATTATTACAGTATTATCGGAAACAATTTGAACACAGACATCATGATCACTACCATGACAACTGCATATTAAACATCATCATAATCATCATCATCATCATCATCATCGCATTTCCGTTACTGTGATGTAAGACTTATGAAAATGAAACAGGAAAATGCTGTCAGTGAAATGTGTTACCTTTCTATTCACCCACCTTTAATATCAAAGAAATTACATAGCACAATCGTTACAGTATTGATATGTTTAATGCCTTCAGTATTATATAACATATTTTTGTGTTTATTAATGTCACCATCATTGCAAAGGAGAAGTAGAGACAGGGAAATGCACAGGATGGTCTGAGATTAACTAGGGCCCCTACCCCTTTGGCCTGCCGATTATGACATGCATTATTAGACGGATCTCTCTCTCTCTCTCTCTCTCTCTCTCTCTCTCATATTCATTCCTGCTACCGTCGGACTGCTATACTGAGCTTGGGTTAAGCCAGGTACATTATTTTAAAAACACACAATCCTACACTGTATACTCCTTCGAGCAATAGAGGCACCAGGGTCAGCTACCAAGGTCCAGTAGATGACCAGGCTGCTTCTCTTGATGGAACTACGTGATCGAATAACTTCGTGTCACGTCTTTAGGACCGACTCAACACAAAGCTATCACTCCAAATAGGACATTCTACACACTAAGCCACCAGATACAGCTGCGCACAAGAATATCTGTTCCACTTTTACGTACAAGAGTTACTAGGGGATTCTTGCCAAAGATTGTGAGAGTTTCTCGGGCTCCGAAAATTGCATTACCGTGTTCCGAAATACACTGTTCACCGTCTCTTATCGTAGTAAAGTGGAGCGATCTTTCCTTTGTAACTATGAAGTGGGGAAGAAATTCTCGTTGCCCAAAAAGATCCAATGAACTTGGCCTCATCGATGTTTTTCTATATACTCGTATTGTTACTATTGCTGTCAGAGGGTGCGAGCCAGCCTCCTATTGCTATACAGTACACGTGTCAAAGTAATTATCACCAACCATATATCTTCCCACTACACATCCCCTCCGTAACCGGTGCAGAGCTCAAGGTTAGCGCTCAATGTTATAACTCATGTTATATCTGTAAACAGGGGTCAGCTCTGATGATAGAGATATAAACATAATGTATTTAATCATGTTGCTTCGTAGGCACTGCACAAATGAAAAAAAAAAAAACGTAAATTTGACTCCAGTCCTCATCTTCTCTTGAACTTTAGTCCCAAGACACAAAGGACAGCTTTTGAGCTTAAGCGAGGTATTCATTTGTTAATGGGAGTAAGGAAGCGAATGGCGAGACGCCTGAGTAATTTGGAGATAGGGAAAGGAGAACCGAATGGAGTGCAGGGTTTTGGAATTACCCAACAAGTGATAGCAAACCCAATTGCACCTTTTTTGTCCAGCCTCTCTGTCTACCAGTGGAAGCGACTTTTCTTTGCCGAGTGATTCTTCTTCTTTTTTTCTTCTTTCTTCTTTTTCTTTCATCTTCTTCTTTCTTCTTTTTCTTCTTTATAAGCAAGTGAAAAATGAAATATTACCGTTTTACGAAAGCATAATGTATAACAGATCAATTCTCAACCTTTGTCAAGGGAGGTGTATCCTTGTAACGAGTAAATCACCTAATGTTTAGCCAGAGTAAAACCCATACTAAAATATGTATTTAAGAGGCTATTGTTGTGTGGGACAAAATTAAGTACTATTGTGTTTTTTAGAAAGGCAAATGAGTAATTGTCTATCCCAGGCAAGGGCAACCTTTCTGGGTTAGGGGGACAAATTGTGAATTTGATATTGATCTGCGGGATACTTTCCTTTGGAATAATTCAAAAGACATTTTATTACCAAGTAGATGCACCTTAATACAAATCAGTTATCGTTTGTTTTAGTAACTGCCATAATAACAAAATAATGATGTTTTCATATAATCATAAATAGTATTATGCAATTTAATTACTGACATTTCATTTGCGTTATAATATATTGCTAATGAAATCCTATTCTTGCATTGCGAAGTATCCTAAGTACATAATCAACTGATACGAGAGGGTACACGATTAGCCTACCACTGCTTAACCATGATTCAAGTTAAAATAAAGATGAAGGAAGACGTACTCCACTTCAGTTGGCGTTATTGTTTTCCAACGAGATACTTGGGTTTGAATCTTATGCTAAGCCATTCAAAACTTGGAAGAATGAATGTCATATCTGAGATCATTATCTTAATATCAATCCATGGACTGAGATCTATGACTGGGTTTGATAAAATTCATTCACGATGAAAGCTGTTCACACACCGTAACTATGTGATATTATTCAAGGCAGTCTTCTTCCTTGCATATGTAGTGAGGTTTGAATATCACAAAAAAATTTCTTACCACAAAATATTGCTGGAATTCTAAATTAATATAAGAATGTAAGTACCGATTCAGTGACAAATTTAGTGAACGTCGTATCAAATACGGTACGCTTATGATTGCTTAGAGAACTTGATATGGTATATCATTACCAAAAACTTTCCTTTTTTGTGTGTGTTCAGTTGAAGACAGAAGTTCAGAAAATTATTATAGAGTTCAGCTGCCCGCAAGGAGGGTGCATCTGAGCCGCAGGCTGCCCATGTCTGGTGAATCCCATCAAACAGACCATGTAACCAATCATGATTTTGTGGCGAGGGTTGCCAACTGGATTAACGGACTTAAATTTCATTTTAACAGATTAATATCACAACGGAATCATCATTTCTTCTATTACATCCGACAAATAAGTTATTTTTATGGCTGTAAGGGTCATTACAAACAGTGAAGGAATTATAAATCTCTCCCGTAATCCCATCGCTGCGAGAGGTCTTTTCTAATCGAAGAAAAAATTGTGCATTAACCTTAGCTGGCGACGGAACTATATATATAGACTGTGCAAAATCTACTGAAAAATTGCAGGGAGACTACATGCGTCTCCCCAAATTTACCCCTGTAAATCCTAGCAGACACTATACTGTATATAGTCGGCAATGTGTAAGTGCCGCAGAGCCTCAAATATCCCTACCTGGCAACATATGGGTTGCAGGTGGCTTATATAGGTTTCTCAGTGACTCAGTCTGAGGGGAGAGAGAGAGAGAGAGAGAGAGAGCAAGCAACGATAGAAGACGCATCTTCTGCTACTGCCTGCAACTCATTGAGGGGAGCAAAGCGCAGACCTCAGTCTCCGGCTGCCCAGAAGGTCAGAGGAATCGTGGTTTTGTTCAACGTCAATGCGGGGTACGGTTTCATCAAATGCCAGAATACTGACACTATACTCAGTTTTTTTTATTGAGGCGAAGATGCACTTGATAGGTTGGTGATGAATGGCTAAATGCAACATGTCCGAATAACATTTACTGGCCCAAATTTCCCCATCAGATATACTGTATGTTATCAATTAATAATAAAGAGATTATGAAGTAATGTTGCATTCAGCCAATCACTTCCAATCTGTCAAGTGCATCTTCGCCTCGATAAAAAAAACTGAGTATAGATGTTTTCGTGCACCGCCAGGTTGTCGTTGCACCAAACCCTCGGCATCTCCAGCGCTCCCTTGTGGAAGGTGAGTTGGAGGAGTTTTGTCTCTTTGGGACTCCCAAGGGTCCTGAGGCTCGGGATGTTACTGGACCGGTAGGTGTAGCTGTGCAGGGTTCTACCTATGCACGGCAGCATCTCACGGCCCGGGGATGACAGGCCAAGGATTGTGGGAGTCCTGGGGAGATAAGCACCATCGTGAAGATGTACATTGAAACAGCAAAGGCTTTTTTCGGGGGTGACAAAGGGGCTTTGTGGGTTCTCCTTCCCAAGATCTTTGAGGAGAACAGACTGCCTCATCTTGTCATCCCTGAGTGCATTGCCCACGTTGTACACTCTATTCCTCGCCATCGGGAGCATTGGGCCTGGCAGCCGCGACCTGCTGCCCCCTGCACAACACCTCGGAAGAGCCTGAGGCAGGATGCTCCCCTCAACTGGAAGAATGCAGCACCAATCACCAACCCGGATCTGGACCTGGCCAAGATACAGACTGGAGCCGACGTCCACCAACCACCTTCAGTGACCGAGGAGGGGCAGGACTTTTCTGACTCTGTCTCCATGGCCGATGATACGTCGACTGGCTCCTCGGCCAAGGAGGTCAATGAATTCTCCCCTCCTCAGGCAGAGGAGGACAGCCCATCGTGCCCTCCTATCGTGAATGCTAAGGATCGGCTGGATGTGACCTACCGTCACCTCCTGACCCTCAGTGCCCACACCCGGTCGTAAAAGCTCAGAGCCACGACTTTCTCCACCTTTTACAATCTATTAGGCGGCCGACCTGGGTGAGGGGATTCCCCCAATTCTGATTGTCAGGGGGAAGGAGGTCCATCTAGCCGATCTACGAGCATTTTATTTTATGATGCCTCCACGATTGGTCCTCCAGACTGACCGTCTCGTGTATGGTGTGTGAGCTGCTGTTGTGTTCCTGCCTTTTATCTTATTTGGCCCAATGCCCCGCATAGTGGGCAATGGCTATAGAGCCAAAAAAAAAAAAAAAAGACTCAATAGGTCTGTTCCCAGTTCTTAGTGGGGATATAGCATTACTTTGTTTCTCCTGTAGATCTCAATTTCTAATTTTCTTTTGATATTTTGATATTGTAGACATAATCATGTCCCACACAAGGAGGAATGATAATGATGATGAGATACAACTTATTCTAGATTAGGATCTGGATGATGGTTTCATTGATGATATTGGCAGTGATTCTACATCAGACAGTGATAGTGGTGACACTGATAGTACTGATGAATCACAACCTGAGATTACAGAGGACCCAGATGATAATCTGTCAAGTGCAGAAGTTGATGGCAATGATGACTGTGTTCCAACTGGGTAGTTGAGTCATTCTCCAGTTAGTAGAGAACGACTGCCATTTACTGGAGACTCAGGAGTCTAAGTAGTTTTGCAAAATCCTCTGGATCCACTGGAGACTTTTATGTCTTTTGTAGACAGGAATATAATTGAACACAGAGTGAGAGAAACAAACAAATGTGCTGCCAAAGTCTGTGAATGAAAGAAAAGGGGAAAATGATGAGAAAGAGTAGAGATCTGATAGGGAAGGAAACTAATGTTGGGGAGATGTATACCTTCTTAAATTTCGTCATTTTCCAAGGCAAAATAAATAAGTCTACAATCTACTCATACCGCTCCACCAACCAGATGCTTGCAACATCTTTTTTATGTTAATGAAAATTAGCAACTGTTCCACATTGCGGTAGAGTCTATATTTATATAGATTATGTGCCCCTCCCCGGAAAACAACTAACTAAAAAAAACAAACAAGAAGCCTCGGACAAGGACTGACCAAACGATGACGACCCAGGACCGGACAAAGGACTTGGTAATGAGTACATGGAATGTAAGAGGAGCGAATGATGAGGTAAAAGAGAGAGAGATTGTCCAGGTGCTTGAGGATGCGAAAGTGGATGTATGTGGAATAACTGAAACAAAATGGAGAGGAGAAAGTGTGAGAGAATGGGAGTATGGATGGGGTAAATGTGCAGGAGTAGATGAGAATGAGAGGGCAAAGGAAGGAGTGTGTATAGTTGTGAGTAAAAGATGGAAGAAGAGCATAAGACAGTATGGATCAGTTGGGTCAAGGATTGTGTGGGGAAAGTTGGAATACAAATGTGGGCGATTGTGTGTGTGTATGCGCCAACGCAAGATCGTGCTAGAAGAGTGAGAGAAGAGTTCTGGACAAATGTGGAAGTGTGCATGGAAAAGTTTGGAAGGAATGAGAGAGTGTTTTTGATTGGTGATATGAATGGTAAAGTTGGTAATGTGAAGGTGGATGGAATAGTTGGTGAGTGGGGTGTACCTGCTGAGATAGATGAGAATGGGAGTGCGTTAGTGGACATTTGTGCTGGGAGGGGGTTGGTGATAGCCAATACCCTCTTCAGGCATAAAATGATCCACAGGTATACATGGCGAGTGATGAGAAGGGTGGGTGGTGAACTGAATGAAAGGAAGGCAATGATTGATTATGTGTGTGTGGATGAAAGGATGCGAAGATGTGTAAAGGATGCAAGAGTGTATAGAGGTTGGGGGAGTGGACTTTCTGACCACTACTTGGTGGTGGCCAGAATTAGGATGCAAGTAAGATGGAGGAATAGAAGAAGGGAAAGACGAGAGGAAGGAGTAGTTGCAAGGAGAGTGGAAAGGTTACAAGAGGATGAGAAAAAGGCAGAGTATAAGAGAGAAGTGGAGGAACGATTGGGCAAATATGAATTGGAGCAGATGGGAGACGTGGAAGGTATGTGTAAGATATTTACAGAAGAAATATGTGCAGCATGTGATGTGGTGTGTGGAAGGAAGAGAAGACGGAGGGGGGTGCAAGGAACAGCGTGGTGGACTGAAGAGGTGAAACAGGCTGTGGCACAAAAGAAGAAAGCATACAATGAATGGATGAGAAATAGGGGCGTGGAAGAAGTTGAGAGGCGGAAGAGAGAGTTATATGTGGAAAGGAAGAGAGAGGTGAAAAGATTAGTAAGAGAGAGTAAGAAGAGAGTGGATGAGGAATTTGGAAGGAATTTGAGTGTAAAGTGGAGGGACTGTAAGAAAATGTTCTGGAGAGAAGTGAAAAGAGTAAGAGGGTGGAAGTGAAGTTAGCAGGGGAGTGAAAGATAAAAATGGTAGATTACTAGTGGAGAAGGGAGAAAAAGTGAGCAGATGGAGAGAACACTTTAAGGAATTGTTGAACGTAGAGGATGGAAGTAATGCGAGTATAAGTGGCTGGGGAATGGCTGGGAGAAGGAGGGAGGTGAGAAGACGGGAAGAAATCAGTAGGATAGAAGTTGTGGAAGCAATGAAGAAAGTTAAATCGGGGAAAGCCCCAGGAATTGATGGAGTGTGTGGTGAAATGCTGAAGCATGGGGGAGAGATAGTAGTAGAATGGATGTGGAAGATGTGCAGATTGGCCTGGGAGGAAGGTAGAGTCCCGGAGGATCGGAAGTCAGGTATAATTATTCCCTTGTACAAAGGAAAAGGGGAAAAAGAAGTGTGTGATAATCACAGGGGCATTTGTCTTCTTAGTATAATAGGAAAAGTGTATGGTAGGATACTTATAGACAGAGTTAGAGAAAGAACAGAGGAATTAGTTGGAGAAGAACAGGGAGGCTTTAGGAAGGGAAGAGGTTGTGTAGATCAGATATTCATTCTTAGATCTTTAGTGGAAAAATTTCTAGAGAAGGGAAAGAAGTTGTATGCGGCTTTCATGGATTTGGAGAAAGCATATGACAGGGTGGATAGACAAGGATTGTGGAAAGTGTTAAGAATATATGGAGTAGATGGGAAGTTGTTGAATGCTGTGAAGAGTATGTACGATGGTGCGAAGGCTGCAGTGCGTGTGGATGGTGAACTAAGTGAATTTTTCTCTTTGAAAGTTGGTTTGAAACAGGGATGTGTCATGTCTCCATGGTTGTTCAATCTGTACATGGATGGGGTAATAAAAGAGGTACAAGGTAGGGTAGTGGATGTTGGAGTGGCCCTGGTGAGAGAGGATAGTGTTTGGAAACTCCCTGTACTGTTGTTTGCAGATGATACTGTGTTGTTGAGTGAAGACGAAGGGGAGCTGCAAGGCTTGGTGGATGAGTTTGAGAGAGTGTGTAAGAAACGGAACCTAAAGGTGAATGTAGGGAAGAGTAAAGTGATGGTCTTTGAGAGAGGTGAAGTTAGTGAATGTACAGCGAGGTTGGATGGTGAGGAATTGGAAAATGTGAGTACGTTTAAGTATTTGGGTAGTGTGATGAGTAAGGATGGAGGTTTGGAGGGTGAAGTGCTTGAAAGGGTACAGCAGGGAAGAAAGGTTGCTGGTTCCTTGAAAGCAGTGATAAGAAACAGGGAAGTGAGCATGGAAGTGAAAAAGTTACTACATGACAGTATTGTGATACCAACTCTAACGTACGGAAGTGAAGCTTGAACATTGTTGGAAGGACACAAGTCAAGAGTGAGAGCAGTGGAAATGAGTTATTTAAGAGGAGCCTGTGGAGTCACGTGGAGAGACAGGCTGACGAATGAGGATATAAAGGAGCGTTGTGGTGTGGATGTGGATGTGATAGGAAGCGTTATGAGGAACACACTGAGGTGGTTTGGCCATGTGGTGAGGATGGAGGGTGAAAGACTGACGAAGAGAGTGTATGTGAGTGAGGTGGAGGGGGGAAGAGGGAGGGGGAGGCCGAGGATGAGATGGAGGAATGGGGTGGAGAGGTATATGAGAGAGGGGGGTGTGAGTTGGGAGCAGGGCAGTGAAATGGCGGGGGACAGGGCACTTGGAGGCGATTTGTTTGTGGCCACCCCAAACGGGATTGAGGCGTCTGGCAATAGATAGATAGATAGATGTTAAAACCTTACATAATGCAGTGTGGCTATACAGTTTTTATGTTCCAATCCTTTGGTCGGGGGTATCCATATAAAGATTTTTTATTTTTTTTTTAAGGTGCTTCTCAGCAACTGGTGCCACTGGCTAAAGGTTAACGTACACAAAATAAGAATAATACACGTTTTCACACTGAACCTGTTATCTAGCATACAAAACACACTGCCATGTTTCCGGCCAAGTTCTTAGAATACTATCTTATTTCTAATATATTTCAAGCAAAATTTACTATATAATACACTTTCGATGTTGACGGGTGTCTGCAGAATTTTGGAGTAAATGTGAATGTGGGGATGATAGGAGATCTGAATGCTAGAATGGGAAATGTTACAATTGACGGTGTTATTGGTATGGTATGCATGATGAGCCTGGAAGGATTGATAATGGGATAAGTATGATAGGGATATGTTGAGTGTAGGGATGATTGGAAATACCTTGTTTGAGAAGCAAAATATTTATAAGTATACATGGGTGAGACAGGAGGGTGGAAGGGTTGTTGATAGAGCATTGATGGACTATGTGGTTGTGTCCAGAAATGTAAGAGAAAGATTGTTGGATGTGAGAGTTTTGAGAGGGAAGGTGACCACCATTTTCTTTTTTTTTATGACCGACTCTGGGCGTAGGCTTCATAGCCTGCTCTCAAGGCCCAGTAGTCCTCCTACGTACCGTACACCTCTACATGTCACCACTGCGGCGGTAACACCCACCGTCCATACTGAATACATGCCAGGGCTGTCTCATACAGGACTGGCGTATGGGTATTAGCGGGGGTATTTTTACATGTTGGCGGTTCTTCCAGTAGATCAGTAAAGTCTGATATTTATGAAATTCAAATCCTTAAACTGTTCCATGCCCCAGCGGGATTTGAACCCGGGTCCGTTAGGATTGCAGGCCAATTCTCTATCGATTGAGCTACCCTGCTGGAGAGATAGCTGAGAATAGGTATGAGGTGGGTGAGGGCTAGGAGAGTTGGGTGTGGCAGGAAGGTTTTAAAAGTGAGTGAGTTGGGGAAAAGAGAGTGAATGAGAGAGTATCAGGAGAAGCTGAAAGATGATGGAATGCAGTGAGAGATCAGGAAAATGGCAGTGTGGAAGAGTAATGGCAGTTGTTTAACCCGCGGCGTCCCGTCGACGTACTTCCATGTCCTCATGTTATGTCACTGCCAATCCCGTTGACGTACTTCAACGTCCTGCAATTGCAAGGTTCATAATTTCCACAATTTTCAAAATTCGCGCGAGATTTTCGATTCGCCCACGTACCCAAGCCTCCCCTACCTGCCCCCAGGCGGGCAGTGTCCCAGACCCCGCGTGACCTGCGCTCGCCCTTGTCTCGGTCACTCACCTGTTAGCAGTGACCCAGGTCAGACATGGCGCGTAAAGGTCTCTCAGACGACGAAATACAATCCGCCCTAGATGCCTTCACTGGAGATAGTGATTCTCCACTTGATGATGATGTGGTGGATCGAGATTATGTGCAGCCTGAGGAGGAAATAACAAGCAGTGATGAGGAGGTCCCTTCGCCCCGGAAAAAGCGGTATGTCACGTATCGTAAGGCAAGGGAAGGCCAGCCTGCACCCAGAACACCTGCATGGACCTCTCTCCATCCCCTAGAGAGAGATTCTGATGAGGACGAGGATGAGGACGATGATGATGACGGTGGCTTAGGACGTGATGTTGCCTCGTGGTTGGGGAAGGAAAAAATCTCACCCCGAGGATCAGAAGGTGGGGTGAGAAGGCAAATAAAGTATGGCCTAGTGTTTTGTCTGGGTAAGGCGAAAGTGGTGTGGTGGGAGTGCAGGGTGAAAGGGAAGTGGTGTGAGGGAGGCAGCACGAGCACGTGGTGCACGTAGGCCTAGGGGAGAGGAGGTGGAGCCACTCCCCAGCACGTCTTTCGCCATACAATATTCCCAAACTTCCTCCACACAGCCCCAGGATGTGGGGAAAGGAAGGAAAGGGAAGGGAAAGGGTAAAGGAAAAGGGAGAGGGAAGAGAAGTGCGAGTGATGAAAGGTGCCGCTCTCCACCTCCCCCACCACCACCAATGTTGCGTTGTGCCTTCAGCCATGTTTCAGAGAGTACCATAACTTCCTACACTACTGAAACTGTGTGGGATGGCGATATAACGCTCAGTATAATGGTAAGGCCAGTCAGTATGTGCCAAGTCTTATATAAACTTGAAACGGGTGTAATGTTTGCAGGAAAGTAATGTATAAGTTGAGAAATAGTGTAAGTTGAACGAAGTGATATGAAAACTACACCCCACTGTATAAATCTGCGAAAATATGATGCTCAGTATAACACTCTGGTCAGTAAATATGTGATAGCAAGAATATAAAGTGGAAACGGGTGTAACGTTAGCATGAATAAAATGTATAAGTTGAAAAATAGTGTAAGTTGTAGTAATTGATGTCACGAGTACACCCACTGTGTAAATCTGCGAAATATTACGCTCAGTAGAACATTCTGGTCAGTAAGTATGTGATAGGAATGATATAAAGTGGAAAAGGGTGTAATGTTAGTAGGAAAGTAATTTATAAGTTGAATACTAGTGTAAGATGAAACAAATGATATCGCGATAACACTCACTGTGTCAGTACGCGCTAATATGACGCTCAGTTGAATCATAAGGTCTGAAATTATGTGATATCAATTATATCAAGTGTAAACATGTGCAATGTTAGTGGAGAATTATTATATAAGTACAAAAATAGGTTGTAAGTTGAAATAGTAGTCATAGCGACTTCACCGTGTGTGTTATTATGCGCTATTATTACGCTAAATATTTACGTAAGGCCTGAAATTATCTCAAAACAGTTCTATAAAGTTGAAAAGTGTATAATGTTATTAGGAAAGTATTATGTAAGTAGAAAAAACACAATACGAGTTGAAACAACAGTCACAGCTAGTTCACTCACTACGTAAATAAGCGCTAACATTACGCTAAATGTTATCGAAAGGCCTGTGAATACGTAAAAACAGTTCAATAAAATGTAAAATGGTATAATGTTATTGTAGAAGTATTATGTAAGTAAAAAAAATGATATGTATCATGATTTTCGAATGTTAGCGATTCATTGTGACCAGTCTGCCCGATTTTGCTCGTTTCGCACGATGGTACAATGCTTATTTCTGCTCTATTTTTGTATAAAATCCAATATACTCTTTTATCACATGTTTTAATGTTTGTAATAAATACATATCTACTTACTTTCATTGGTTTCCCAGACTTATAATACCATAGAAAACGTTAGAGGCTCAGACCGCCTACGGAGAACACGGGGCCAGGTGGGACCAAGGCATACCTGGTTAGAGTAATTATGGACCCCGGGGAACAATTTCTTTGCCACTGACCATTGTTTCTGACCAAAAGCGAAAGTTTTAGCAAAAAAAAAAAAGGGTCGAAAAATGGTCGGGATTGGGGGGTACCAGTGGTCAAAAAGTGGTCGGGACGGGGCGGGTTAAGAGTGCTGTGGTGGGGGGTGCAGAAGTGGTGTGTGGTGTGAAACAAGTGGATGGTGGTATAAGAAAGGGAAGTGTATGGTGATGTGAGGAAGGAAGTATGGCTGTAGCTCAGAAGAGACATGCATATGAAGTGTGGCTGCAGAGGAAGGATGAGTGGTCATATGAGAGGTATAAGGAATAGAGAAATAGCGCGAGAAATGCTGTGCATGGTGCTAAAGTGGCGGCAGATGAGAGGTGGGGTAGATGGCTGACTGAGAATTATCAAGAGAATAAGGAAATGTTTCGGAAGGAGAAGAGGGTGCGGAAAGGAGAGTCTGGGAAGGAAGAGCGAATAAAAGCAGAGGATGGAAGGATGTTAACTGAGATGAATGCAGTAAGGGAGAGATGGGCAGAGTATTTTGAAAGTTTGTTGAATGTAGAGGAGGAAAGGGAAGCTGAGACTGTGGCAAATGGAAGGGAACAAGGAATAAATGTGTTGATATGCTGGGAGAGCTAAATGATTCTTCGAACAAGATAGAGGAAATGCAGGAGGCAATAAAGGAGATGAAAGCTGGGAAAGTTACAGGTATGGATGGGTGAGCTGTGGATGTGTTGGGAGAGATGAATGATTCTTTGATCAAGATGGAGGAAGTGAAAGAGGCAGTAAAAGAGATGAAAGCCGGGAAAGCTGCAGGTATGGATGGGTGTGCTATGGAATATTTGAAAGATGATTGGTTAGGAAGATTGCTGAATGTGTGTTTTGCGAGCAGTATGATGCCGACTGACTGGGCAAGTGCATGTGTGGTTCTGTTGTATAAAGGTAAGGGTGATAAATATGAATGTACTAGTTTTAGGGGCATAAGTCTATTGAGTGTTGTAGGTAAGGTGTGTGGTAGAGTGCTGATTAAGAGAGTTAGCGAGGGTACAGAGGGGATGATAGGCGATGAGCAGTGTGGCTTTAGGAGAGGGAGGGGATGCATGGAGCAGGTGTTTGCTGTGAGACACTTGTGAAAAGTATTTGGCGAAAGTTAAGGATGTGTTTTGGGCATTCCTAGATTTAGAGAAAGCATATGACAGAACTGATAGGGAGGCTCTGTGGACTGGTTTGTTATTGTATGAAGTAGGTGGTAGGTTGTTAAAAGGAGTGAAAAGTTTTTATATGAATAGAAGAGCATGTGTCAGGATGGGAAATACGGTTTCCTGTCAGAGTGGGACTGCGGCAGGGATGTGTGATGGCTCCATGGTTGTTTAATAATTATATGGATGGTGTTGTAAGGGAAATAAATGCAAGAATGTTAGGTAGAGGTCTGAGTCTGGTGAATGCTGATGGTAGAGAGAGGAATCTGAATCAGCTACTGTTTGCAGATGATACTGCACTGGTGAGTGATTTGAAGCAGAGATTGAGACAGTTGGTAGAGGAGTTCGGAAGGGTGTGTTAAAGGAGGAAATTGAGAGCAAATGAGAGTAAGAGTAAAGTGATGAAGTGTACGAGGTCGGTAGATGGTAGGAGGATGAATGTAGTTTTGAATGGTGAGTTGCTCGAAGAGGTAGAGTGTTTTAGGTATTTAGGGTCACATGTTGCTGTGGATGGAATAATAGTTGCAGAGATGAGATTTAGAATGAATGAAGTAGGAAAGGTGATGGGAGGAAGGAGAAAAGTATTTAGATGTCGTTCGCTTAGAATGGATCTAAAGAAAGGCTGTATGAGGGTATAGTGGTACCGATTGTGTTATACTGTATGGGGCTGAAACATGGAATATGGGTGTAGCAGAGAGGAAGCTTTTGAATGTAGTGGAGATGAGGTGTCGGAAGAGTATGTGTGAAGTGAAAAGTATGGATTAAGTGAGAAATGATGAAGTGCTAAGGAGAACTGGAGTTATGAGGGAGATGGCTAATTGAGTTGAGCAGAGAGTGTTGCAGTGGTTTGAGCACAGGGAGAGAATGGATGAAGAGCGACTGCTGAAAAACAAAACTGGATCTGATGTGAGAGGTGTAAGGCTGAGAGGGAGACCACGAATATGATGGATGGACAGTGTGAAGAGAGCGTTAGATGCCAGAGGGATGTCTGTAGAGGAAGGATGAGTGGCTGCGTGTGATATGGATGAATGAGGAGGAATTGTGAATGCATAAATTGTGACGCAGCCACCAGGGAATATTCTCCCTCATTTTTTCTGATCAGCTGATCAGGGCAGGTGCAGGTAAGAGGATGGGTCTATTATAATGTAGCAAGGGTAAACCAGTCGGGCCCTGCTGCGGATGTTACTGATTGCATTGCGCGGTTGACCCTCGTGCGGTGAGCTGCGGTGTGGATCTGTTCCTTCTCCCCTTGAGTCTAAGATGCGAGTAAATGTGTGTGTATGAATACGTTAATTGGAAGTGTGTCGTCCTGTCTCGGCTACCCCCCTTTTTGGGGGGAAGCAGCCAAGGTATATAGATAGATACACTTTCGATACACATGCACACCTCTTCCTCACCCTAAAGAATTAAGTGACAAGCTTGAAAATATGGTGTTCTGGTATGGCGTTAGTATGTGGTGTGTGTGGGATGTTCATGTTCGTGTTTGCTTGTAATACAGGTCAGCAAAAGAGCCTATCACTCCTTATTTACAGTGGTTACTCGGGAACTATATACACCAGTTTGAAAATATGGTGTTCCGGTGTGGTGGTAATATGCGGTGTGTGTGTGGGCTGTTAATGTCTGAATGTGTTGAAGGTCAGTAGAAGGCGCTAGGCTGGCTATATCACTCTAAGGCCCTACGCTCACTATATCACTTCTCTGTGTATAGTAGCTGCCCGGGAATTAAACACACAAGTATGAAAACATGGTGTTCTGATGTGGTGTTAGTTTGCAGTGTACATGGGATAGTGTGTAACTGTGGTGAAAGTCGGGAGAAGGGCCTAGATTCACAGTATCACCTCCCTCCTTATGGTGGCCTGGATGAAAATCAGGTTGTGTAATAACACTGTAGGGTATTTTTGTTCTCACCGACGATTTTATTCTTTTCAGTACAGATTTTTGAGATGGAGGATTAGATATTCATTACCTTTTCCGTACAAGAAGTTTTTCCTAAGCAGAATAAGAACACTGTAGATAGCATGAATAAAAGAAAAAGTAATCAGTCTGAAGGGGTTAAGCTCTCAAACATGAAAATGCCTTTATATTTTAATACTGGAGGAGAACGCCATCATGTGGTGGCATTGTTATAATCAGGCAGCTCCACTACCTGGTATTCAAACGTTCTTCATCCACATTCCTATCCCTCGAATGGAGAATGGTGGACTGCAGGATAAGATAATCTGGGCCTGCAGTCCACCAGGTTCACGTTTTGGATGATCCTGGTGGCAGAGCAACAAGAACGTATTATGTTTTGGTCACCTCTCTCTCTTTCTCTCTCTCTTTCTATCTTATGGAAGCGATTAATCCCTTCATATAATTTTTATTCGCGCCACTCCCAGACAATTTTACTCAGTTCACTAGAAGCCCCTAATTTTCAAAGAACTTAATGAAGACTGTATCTAACCCTTCCAGTTCACAAAGTCTTTACTAAGCTAATTTTAATCGTCTGTAGGTAACGACAAGAAAGTGGGAGGGAAAACACACACACACACACACACACACACACACACACACACACACACACACAGCTCGCCGGCTCAGTGGTAACACTCTCGCTTAGCATCTGCTAAGACGAGGGTTCGCGCATTGCTCGGGATGCGAAAAGTTTCACTGACGGAGCGGGTGGTCACTGTCCTCCTTGAGCAAGAGGCTGTGTGTGTGTTTGTGTGCGTGTGATCAAGGCTTTGCCCTTAGAGCAGACTATATGGGCTCTCAGCTCTCTTCCGGGAGGGTAAAATGCTGATGAACACAACCATCACGTGATCCTGACCGACCCGGTGAATTACACACACATCATGGGACTGGTGCTTAAGAACGTCTTCCATCAGGCTCTTCACTTCGGTGAAGCATTTTTTTTTTTTTTTTGGTCTGGGTACCTCCAGATGATATTATTTAGGACAAGAGTCAGGGAACTATTTTAGGGTATTACCCCAAAATTTATTTGAGTAATATGAAATTACCCCCAGACCCATCTGAAGAATTACCCATTTGAAAAACAAAATAAAAAATAATAGCCACGTCTGTGTACAGATCTGTCAATAGTACGGCGGCTAAGCAACAAATATCATGGTACATGATACATGGTTTTACATCTTCTTTACTAAAACCTACATCATTTATGTGAAAAATCAGTAATATACCGCACGCAGTACCACTCATACCGCACGCATTCCCGCAAAAATTTTTAGATTTGCCCCATTTGGGGTAATTTACCTCTGTTCTTGACCCCTGATTTTGGAGAACAGCCTAGTTGTGAAAGAGATAAATAGATAGACAAATGGATATATAGTAAGCCCTCCATTTTGGGGGGTTTATGTTTGGCAAATTTGGAGTTTGCGGGAAGATTCAAAATATTATAACCTTTATTTTGGCGACTAAAGTCTCACAACTGGCGAATAATTCCCGAGCACGAACCACGAAGCACTGTTGCCAGATAGAATAATTTGACGCCACACGGTTAAAAAAAAAAAAAGGTATTTGGTTTGAAAAATGCCAACCTGACATCCCTATTCAAGCCCAGTCAGGTGGAACCGTAAAGTAGATGATCACTCGCAGTTTCAACCGCACACGGGTAGAAAACAAGCAAGTGATAGAGGCAACTGAACGTGTAAATGTGGAAGATGACTTGGAAGAAGACGAACATTGTTATGCTAGGTGTTTAAGGGTCAGCTTCCCATCCCTTGAACGCCTATACTGCAGCTGGGTTCCCTTTCTAGACCAGAGCTTAGTAAACTGAGAGAGACACAGAGCACAAAAACTCAGGGCAACAACCTTACATGTATATTGGTAAATTCTTATGTGGAACAGGTGGATGTCACAGACAGGAATCTAGGCAATTATATAACATATAATAATGAGATCGGGAGTAGCAGTATCTCGCAGGATACTGTTGAGACAATAGTTCAGGATAAAAGTGTATAATACGTACAATGAATAGCACTTAAGGTGTTGGGCAGAGGAATCAGTCACTGTAGCTTTGAGGGAAATTTACACTGTAATTGGGAAAGGTAGCGTGGCTATAAGTCATATGTTGCAGAAGTATTATATTACTAGAGCCGAGTTACACATTCACTCAAGTCACTGTAATCACTGTTCGGCTTCTCTTGCTCTGTCACCGTTTCACTGTTGGTTTACACTCCCGGTCTTGTGACACTGATAGGACTTGGGCTCAGTTTCCCTCTAGTATTCTAACACACGGCCCGATGTTGAAGGTCATGGTTTCACTGTTCGTCTATACTTCCTGTACTGTAACACTGTTTCCGGTACTGTAACACTGATAGAATTTGGGCCTAATTTCCCTCTGGTATTCTAACACACTGCCTGATGTCTATGTTACTGTTTCACTGTCATTGCAATTCCACTGTCGTGACTGGGTAGGGTGGCGGCATTGGCGGAGGGCAGCAGGAGAGCTCACTGCCCGGCTCCTGAAGGGGGCTGATCCCTGCTAGGGGCCTCCGTACCCTGTGGCCACGGGGTCATTCGTAGGGGCTTCCTCTCTCGTCTGGGGCTGCGTGTGGTGAAGGAGGAGTAGACTGTAGCACCAGTCGAACAGGGCAGTACTCCCGAGGTGGATGGAAAGCTGATGACAGGGAGTGCTGGAGCTCCCGTTTCATCAGCCCTCAGGACTAGTTCCTGACCATCCCCCTTTGCTGAACTTTTTCAGTGTCTCAGTTACACAGAGAGTAGGCCAGCATGCTCTCCAGTACAAATTTCTCTAACTATCTACACCAAACTACATGCACAGTACACACTACACTCCTTTTCCAAAAATAAAAAATCATGGCGTCACAACACACAGCCTCGGAGTCCCCAGGGAGGGGGACCATAAATGCCCCCACCATCCGCCCCTCTCCCGATGACGGCTCGAGGTGCCTGGAACCACTGTCTGACTTCTTGTTCATTTCTGCAACATTCGCGGCCTTTCCTCTAACTTTCGCTCTGTTGAGCACCATCTCTCCTCCTCTAACCCTCACCTTCTTTTTCTAACGGAGACTCAGCTGTCTGAGGCAACTGACAGCAAACTCTTTTCTGTACCCTCCTATTTTCTCTATACTCATTTCAAAGCCAAAGGTGGCTGTTGTGTATATATACGAAACGACTTATCTGGCTCTCGTGTTCCTGAACTCGATTCTTCTGAATTCTCTACACTCTGGCTTCACCTTTCCTGTCATTCTCTGACTAAATATATCTGTGCTGTTTACTTATCCCCTAATTCTACTGACTATGAAAAATTCTTCAACTATCTTACTTCTACGATGGAACACATTCTATCCATTTCTCCTTTCTCTGAAATCTCCATTCTAGGAGATTTCAATGTTCACCACCACCTTTGGCTCTCCTCTCCTTTCACGGATCCACCTGGTGAACAAGCCTACATCTTTTGTATCCTTAATGACCTAGAGCAGCTTGTACAGCACCCTACCCGTATCCCTGACTGCCTTGGAGAGAGCTCCAACATACTTGACCTCTTCCTCACAACTAATCCTTCTGCTTACTCTGTTAATCTTTTCTCTCCGTTGGGCTCCTCCGATCACAACCTTATTACCTTAACCTGTCCTATCACTCCGGTACGGCCTGTGGACCCTCCAGGGAAACGTCATCTGTGGCATTTTGGAGCCGCGGACTGGGAGGCCCTCAGGCAGTACTTCTTTGATTTTCCCTGGAATGATTATTGCTTCCGTGGCCGGGAGCCATCTGAGTGTGCCTTGCGCATTACGGAGGTTATTCTCTCGGGCATGGAAGCATACATTCCTTTCTCATATCCTTTGACTAACGCAAGAAAGCCTTGGTTTAATCACGTTTGTTCTAATGCTGTCCGCAACAAGGAGAGGGCCTACAAAAGGTACCGGAGCCAACCCACCCCTGAATCACATCATCTTTACGTTTCTGCCCGGAATCGTGCTAAGTCTGTTCTTCGCTCTACTAAAAATAATTTCATCCATACTAAATGCTCTCAACTCTCCAACTCGAATTCTTCCCGCTCCTTCTGGCACCTTGCCAAAAATCTTTCTAACAACTTTACCTCATCATCCTTCCCTCCTTTTTTCTACTCTGATGGTTCTGTAGCTATTTATTCTACTGATAAAGCAGATCTCTTTGCACAGACTTTCTCCTCCAATTCCACCTTAGACGATTCCGGTGCTGTTCCTCCATCACTTCCCCCCTCTGACTTCCTCATGGCTGACATTAAAATTTCTTCATTGGATGTATTTTCTGCCATCACTGGCCTCAGTACTAACAAGGCATATGGGCCTGATGGGGTCCCTCCTGTTGTTCTCAAGAACTGTGCTTCTGTGCTTACACCCTGCCTAGGCAAACTCTTTCGCCTTTGTCTGTCAACTTGTACCTTTCCTTCTTGCTGGAAGTTTGCTCTCATTCAGCCAGTCCCAAAGAAGGGTGACCACTCCCAACCCTCCAACTATCGTCCAATTGCTTTAACGTCCTGTATTTCAATAGTTTTCGAGTCAATTCTCAATAGAAAAATTTTAAGGCATCTTTCCTATCACAACCTTCTTTCCGATCGTCAGTATGGGTTCCGTCAGGGATGCTCCAATGGCGATCTTCTCACCTACCTTTCAGACTCCTGGTCATCCTCCTTTCGGGACTTTGGCGAAAGCTTTGCCATTGCACTTGACATCTCAAAGGCTTTCGATCGAGTCTGGCATAAATCTTTAATTTCCAAACTGCCCTCTTACGGTTTCTATCCTTCTATCTGTGCCTTCATCGCTAGCTTCCTTTCTGGTCGTTCTATAGCCGCTGTTGTAGACGGCCATCGTTCTTCTTCTAGATCTATTAACAGTGGTGTTCCTCAGGGCTCTGTCCTATCACCAACTCTCTTCCTTTTATTCATCAATGATCTTCTAAGCTGTACATCTAACCCTATCCACTCATACGCTGATGACTCCACCCTTCGCCTTTCCATTCGGTTCCCGCAACGCCCATCTCAACAGTTGCTTCAACAAACAAGGGATGAGGCTATGGCACACCTAATGTCTGACTTGGCTCGTATCTCTGACTGGGGTAAAAATAATATGGTTGTTTTTAATGCATCTAAGACTCAGTTCTTACACCTATCAACCCGACAAAATCTTCCACAGGTATACCCATTAATGTTTAATAATATTTAGCTTAATCCTGCATCATCCTTGAACATGCTTGGGGTTTCATTTACTCGGGACTTATCTTGGAAAGATCATATTACATCTCTTGTAAAATCTGCTTCCAAGAGATTGGGTGTGCTAAGCCGACTCCACTCTTTCTTTACCCCTGCACAATTGTTGACTCTATACAGGGGTTTTATCCACCCCTGTGTGGAGTACAACTCTCATGTGTGGGGAGGCTCCCCACATACAGCCCTTCTCAATAGGGTGGAGTCAAAGGCTTTTCATCTCATTAACTCTCCTCCTCTTACTGACTCCCTTCAACCTCTGTCTCTTCGCTGCACTGTTGCATCTTTATCTCTTTTCTATCGCTACTTTAATGGTCACTGCTCCTCTGAACTGTCTGCTTGCATTCCTCCACCTCTACGACGGGCGCGTAGCACCCGTCTGGCAGCAAACTCTCATCCCTTTTCTGTCCAACTCTCTAATGCAAGAGTTAACCGTTACTCCCAGTCTTTCATTTATGCAACAGGTCAGCTCTGGAACTGTCTCCCTCTGTCTGTATTTCCTGCTGCCTATGATCTCCAGTCTTTCAAACGCAGTGTGTCCAGGCATCTCAAAATGATTGGATCTTGAATTTGGCTCTCTATTGTATTTTGTTTTTCTCTTGGAGGGAACTGTTACTGCAGGCTCATGGCCTTTGGTTCCTTCTTCCTCCCATAAAAAAAAAAAAATAAAAACTGTTGGGGCTGGGAACTGGGGTCCAGCCTTTGGGACGGGGGCCGAAGAGTTTCCGGAAGCACTCACTCTGGCGCCTGATGGAGGATGAGTGTCGTCTGTGTCGGGGTGGGGAAAGGTCTTGCCTGGGGGTCCTGGGTGCGGCCTCGGGGGCCCGTCGGCTGCGGCCTCCTGCTGTCGGGGATGCCATCAGGAGTGGGTTGTGGTGCTGGCCTCCATCGGTGTCTGTCAGGTAAGGTCCCTCTGGAGCTGGCTGCACAGAGAATAGCCTTGGAGATTGTACAGGGCCTCTCCATGGATCCTCGAGGCTGAGGCCTTCCTCCTGAAGGTTGCATTGCTGTTGGTGGACAGTAGGGTTGTCTGCGCCCCCGCCGGTCGGCAAGTCTGATGGCAGAACGCCCCCTTGTAGTGGAGTCACAGGAGGCAAGGGGTTTTGGTGCTCCTCCTTGGCGCGGCTGCCGGCCGTTGCTGGGTTCCTGTGGGCAATGAAATGAGGGCGGCTACTGGCTGTCCCTTCGTCATAGGTGCAGCTACTGGCCATCGCCTGGGTTCGACTCCCTGACGGGGATGCAGGTGAAGTGTGGCTACCGGCTGTCACCTGGGCCCAACTCCCTGACGGGGATGCAGGTGAAGTGTGGCTACCGGCCATCACTTGCCTGTAGGCGTTACTACCGGCAGTCGCCTGAGCCCCATATACAGTAGAGGACAATGTGCCGACAAGGAGCGGCTGCAGGACGTCTGATGATGGGCAAGGCTACCAGCCGTCACCTGTGTCCCGTCCTATGAGGGAACTACAGGAAGAGAGGAGACATACCCTTCTCTCCCCAGCAAGGCTACCGGCCATCGCTGGTTCCAGTAGGGGGGTATAGCAGCACCTGATGGGGGAGTGGCTACGGGCCATCTCCTGCCGTGGGGCCCGGCTACAGGCCGTGGCCTTTTAAGGGTGCAGCTAGCAGCTGTCACCTGAGACCGGCTACAGGCCGTGGCTCTTAACCCCTAAACTGCGGACTTGTTTTTGCTTGACTTGCATGTCTCGTGGGTATATTCGGCTCCGACAGACTCTCTAAAAATATATGCCAAAAATCAGTTATTAGTCATAGAATATTAAGATTATATATGCATATGGCACATACCTTCAGCTTTCTCCTGGGATGTTTGTTGAGCCTTCCTCGAGTACCGTAGGACTTGTGGAGACCTCTGAAGTTGGGTAACGAAGTCTCCACTTTACACTTCCCAACAACCAGTAATATGATTACCACAGCCTGATATTATCACTAGAAACACTATTCTATGATTCTCAAATAGTTTGGAATCTATATTCCAAAAAAAAAACAACAACGTGACAGCAATGAAAATTATGAACGCATATGACCTTCCCACTTGCACTCATTCGCTGCTGGTGTTCTGTCATTTATTATTCATAAAAACACTCACACTTTATATTTCTATTACTATATAACACTTACATATATCTACAGTCTTTATCCATAAGTTTCCTTCGGTAATAGTAGTCTATTGTCACTGTAGGCATTCAATTTCTCTTTCAGTAAAATACGAAGCATTCACTTTCTCGTCCTGTATAATAGCGTTGAGAGTGAATCTGTCACCTTCACTTCCACTTTCATAACTCATAGTATTCATACATGCTAGAGTGAAACTTTCACTTTCATTACTCCTAGTATATATACTCGTATTCTTATATTACTACTCATTTACATTTCTATTTACATTCTCTATTTTATTTACATTATTTACATTTCTATTTTATTTACACTGTGTTATGCACTATCACTTGCTAAAACTATTTTCCACTGTTCACTTATATTTACATTCATTGCTTTCACTTGCTGTTTACACATTATTTACACATTATTTACATTTCCACTTGCACTGTTTTACTCACCAGAAAGATCGTAGTCACCATCATTTTCATTGACAAATTAGCCAGTTGACGTTCCACAGCAGTCACTTAGCCTTTTACCTCTTTCCACACGAGGTTTAGTAGGGGGTAGAGGTCACAGGGCCCTTTGCATGGGGCTAAAAAGCAGCGAATTGGACAGGCGCGAGTCCGACGTGCTTTCACCTTGAAAGACGTCAGTAAACTGAATACAGTGTGGTGGCCTAGCCGCCTAGGGGGAGTGCAATGCTGCCACTGTCAGCTTGGTGACAGCTGCTAATATATACGCTATGAAATGATTGGCAGGAAATCTAGACAATACATAATGAATTAGGTAGTTCCAGGTGAATGTAAATATCACTTAGGTTTCTCCCTTCCTTTCTTATATATATTTTTATTACGAGAATAGATTATATGGCATATTTCAAGGGGAAATAAACAGCGAAAATTAGTGAACGAGTGCACGTGTGGTGTTGACAGGTGATAATTAGCCAATTCCAGGTGTATGGCACTATCACTTACCTTATTTCTTTTTTGTATATATTATTTGGTATAAGAATAGGGCATAGGGCTTATTTCAATGGATGAAATCAGTGGAAAATTCCAGGGAAGATTTACTCAGCATAGCATGGCCGGACAGGCGAGAAGAGAGGGTAATGGAGGGGAGGTAGGAAGGGGAGTCAAGAATGGGGAGAAATGGCTAAATTGTCAACAATGGATGGGAGTACAGATGAGATTAGGAGTGATGACTAGTGTTGGACATTGGCAGTACTGATAGATGATACAAGCCACCACTTGAAAGCCCGGGTGAATTCAAAATAACACAGAATCACAAAAGTGACGCCCTGCAGTATGATCCCTTGCTCCCAAGCATCATGAAAGTGACGCCCTGAGGTTAAGGGGTTAAGGGGGAGCGGCTACCGGCCGTCTCCTGAAGGGCAGATTGGCTACTGGCAGTCTCCTGAAGGCCCTCTGAGTGGTTACTGGCCGTCTCCTGAAGGGCTGAGCAGCTACTGGCTGTCTCACAAAGGGCGCGGCTTCTGGCCATCACTGGGGTGCTGCTTGGAGCTAAGGAAGTTGCTCCACCCTGATCCTGTCGAGGGTTGCATGCCCGCAAGGTAGTCTCCTTTTCCCGCTGTGGTGGCGGTGGGCGAGTTCCGGGTCATAGGGGCATGTGGACTGGGCAGACTTATGTCCCTGTTGCCCAGGGTCAGGTCGTGCTCTGTCTGCCCCTCTGGAGGCTCCTCCCGGGGGTGTCGTGCTGCCCTCAGTCACTGTTCCCAGCAGTTTACCACCGTCATCAGGGAAAAAGTCGCGTCCCTGTGACTGGAGTTGATAGACTTTGGTGTTGTCGGTGTGGTGCATGGGTTGGAGATGTTGAAGGAGGGTGTTCCATGCTGTGGTGACCGGGATTTTGTCCATTTGGGTGTCACAGGTGATGAAGAGGGTGGACGGGTAGGTGGTGGTGCAGAGGAGTTGCAGGAGGTGGAGGGGGCCATGGACGCGATGTTTGTGTCCGAAGGGCGGCGCCCATGTGGCTCGTTGGATTCTCATGTTGGTAGGTCTTGTCTCCTGTAGAGAGCTGTGCTGAATGCTGGAGATTGCCGAGGAGCGTGGGATTTTATGACGGGGCAATGCGGCATGATGTCTCTGGGGAGTGGTGGTGGCTGGGATTTGGACTTTGTGTAGCATGAGTTTGATGGGACTCATGTTAGGAGAAGGAGTGTGTTTTTTCGGTGAAGTGGGTGATGTAGGGGTAGGAGCATATCGTGCGGGTTGGCGTGAAAGGCGGCCGGAGCGTGTGATGGTGGTTTTTAGGGTGGGTGTGGGTGGTGAGATGGGTGCATGTGGGCAGTGTGGTGGAGTTGAGGGTGGTGGGGATGTGGGCAGTGGTGCGGCAACAGAGCTGGGAGTGGTGATGGGCGGTTGGTGGGGTGAATTGCGGGCGGGTGGAGGAGAGGTTTGTCCATGGGCAGGACATGTGGCAATGGGCTCAGGGGATGGGGAGGCAGGTGGGGTGTGTGGGAGTGGAGGGGTGGCGATGAGGCTGGAGGTGGTGATGGGTGGTGGGTGGGGTGAAGGCTGGGCAGGCAGAGGAGAGGAGAGGTTGGTGCATGGGCGGGACAGGTGGTGGCGGGTGTGGGTGATGGGGAGGACAGCAGGGAAGGGGTGGGGGTGAGGTTGGGAAATTGCAGCGTCGGTGAGTCTTCAGGTGAGGTGTGATGCGGTGTGACTGGGGGAGGGGTGGGAGAGGATGGGGAGGGAGAGGTGGAGGTGGAGAGGGAAGGCTAGGGGGATATGTAGCAGTCGTAGGAGGTAGGGGGAGGCGGGACGGGCTTGGTGGGTGGCGTGGGGCGCGAGGCAGGGTTTGGGGAAATGGGGACACGGAATGGGCGCACATGGCAATTCCTGAGTGTGCAGGGCTTGTTGTGATAATCATCCATCACTTGGTAGGGATTGGGGATGTTGGTGATGGTGTAAGGTCCTGTGAAGCGAGGTGCAAACTTGTGGGGTGTAGGGAGCTGTGCTATCATGACGGTGTCACCTGGCTTATACGGTTTGGAGGCAGTGTCAAGTTGGAGGTCTAAGTTACTATGTAGGTGAGAAAGCTGCCTTTTGAGATGGTGAAGGGGGTTAGAAGTAGGGGAGGTTGTGGGAGATTGTAGGTGTTGCTGCATTGGTAGGAGGAGAGGCGCCTCCCCAAACGCACATTCGTAGGGTGAGATGCCATCCTCTCTTGGGCAAGACTTTATGCCCCATTGCATGATCTTGATGTGTGTGGGCCAGTCATCGGTCTTTGTTTCTTCTATCCAGGTGCAGAGCTGGTTCATTAACCTGTACCATCCCAGGCATTTGTGCAATTTTATACCCACCCAATCCCGGACCAAAAACGAAAAAAAATTTTAATGCATAAAACAATCCAAAAGGACATAAATCAAGGAAAAGCAAAAAAAAGTACTCCTTATAGGAAAAATAAGTGCAGGATGGCTGTCCATCATGTTTCTAGCCCAGTTTCCCAATTCGTGAGCTATGATTTCCCACCCAGCTGGGCGGGATGGTAAAGAAAGGGGGAGGAGAATGGGGGAATCCCCGTTCTCAATATCCTTCTCCACTGGCTCATATTCCTCCCCAGAAGAGTCGTCCAGGTCTTCCACTTCTATAGAATCACTAAATGAAGGGACAGAGGGTCCATGTGACAGTGTCAACCACCTCCTCCAGCCCAGTGAGGTGGAAAAATGGCGTGACTTTCGCGACATTCTAACTCTGTGACGGACAGTGGCATACTGATGTTACCCAGCCATGCAGAACCAAACTCAGTGCTACAAGTGCTTGTGCACAGTGTTGCCAATACATTAAGCTACTCCTTAGCAAAAAATTAGCTAGACTGAAGCAGTCAGAGATGCGCTACAGCGCTTGAATTATGCTGTCGGCACCATCACGTCGCAGGGATTACTCAAGACATTTTGTACCATTGGCGGGATTATATGGGTTAAGGTACGATGGCTTCGTTTGCAGATGGTGTTGCCCTGTGGCCAGTAGGGGGATGAGTGGGAAACGTGATACCCGAAGATTTGAGCTAACTCCTGCCAGATTTTACTGGTGAACTCCGAGGCATTGTCGGAGTGGATAGCCTGTGGGATGCCAAAATACGGAAAGACATGATGGATCAATGCATCGGCAACCGCAACGGCATGATGTTCCTTTGCTGGGCAGGCGACAATGAATTTTGAATACGTACCGACAAAAGTGATGACGTACCGATAACCTGATTTTGGTAGCAGGGGCCCCACTATATTGACGGATAGTAACTGCCAGGGCTTGTGGGCAGTGATGTGGCCTGATGGGCCAGCAGTGTGGGTGATGTCTTTCCCTAAGGCGCACGCCCGGAAGGTTTGGATAATATCCTTGGCTAGGGTGCATGAGTTGGAGGTCCAATATGCATCACTGAAAACCTGCAGGAGTTTCTTTGTGCCCAGGTGGATCCCATTGTGTGTGTGTAGGTATTGGAGGGTGTCGAGGGCAGTGTCAGGGGTGAGGGCAATATGCCCTGATGGGGTGAACAGGTGGTCACCCTGGCGGTGTAATTTTTGGAAGAGATGCTGGGGGATCCAAGGGGGTCATTCTTTATGTTTCCACTGTCAGAGGAGATCGGGCTTGGGCTGTACAGCATTGATGGGAAGCCAGGAGAGAGTGTCTGCATTTGTGTGAAGTTTGCCAGGGTGGTAGGAGATCTTGTAGTTAAACTCCTCCAGTGTTTTGCGCCATCTGATGAGCTGGGCATTGTGAGTGTCAGACTGCCGTAGCCATTGGAGGGATTGGTGGTCAGTAATGATGGTAACTTGGGTCCTGCACCAGGTACACCTGGAAGTGTTCCAAAGCCCAGACAATGCCCAGGCATTCCCTCTTCGTGGCTGTGTAGTTTTTCTCTGCCTGATTTAGGGTGCGGCTGGTGCAAGCAATGATGTGTTCATGGCCCTCTTGGACTTGGTCTAGCATGGCGCCTATTGCTATCAGGGAGACACTGGTGTAGAGACGGAATGGAAGGGAGTAATCGGGGAAGGCCACGATTGGGGCGGAGATGAGTTTGTTCTTCAGTTGTTGGAAGGCGGCTCGTCTTTCATCCGTCCAGACGAAAGGTTCTCCCTTCCAGGTAAGGTCGTGGAGTGGCTTGGCAATGTGGGCGAACCCCTTCATGAAGCATTGGTAATAGGAGGTCAGTCCGAGGAAGGCTCGGACTTCGTGGATGTCTTGTGGAGGGGGGATGTCCACGATGGCGCAAAGCACTTCTGTGTCAGGGGAGATGCCATCCTGGGAGATGATGTGCCCCAGGAAGGAGACGGTTCTGGCAGCTAGGACACACTTGGAGGGCCACAGTTTGAGACCGGCTTGTCAGATGCGGGAAAAGACTTCTCGGAGGCACTGGAGGTGGTCGGCCCAGGTTCTGCTGCACACAATAACGTCATTTAAGTAGGCCAAACAGATCTCCCAGGTGAGGCCACTGAGGACAGACTCCATCAATTGCGAGAAGGTGGCAGGGACATTACAGAGGCCGAAAGGCAGGACGTTAAACTCATAGTGCTTTCTGTTGCTGGTAGAGAAAGCGGTTTTGCCTCTGCCTTCTGGTCGCACTGGTACCTGCCAATACCTCGACTGGAAATCAAGGATGGAGAACTAGGAGGCGCCATGTAGGGATTCGAGGGAGTCATCTTTCCTGGGGAGTGAGGTGGCGTCCTTGATGGTCACGTTGTTAAGCCGATGATAATTGATGCAGAACCTCATGGTGCCATCCTTCTTCACATGCACGATGAGGGAGGACCAGGGGCTGGTGGAAGGGGAAACAAATCCAGCCTTGATCATTTCCTGAACCTGGCAGTCTTCTTCCTCCCGTTGCTTGGGATCCTTCCGACGGGATGGCTGGCAGATCAGCGGACCTGTCGTGTGAATCTCGTGAGTGAGGTAGGTGGTATGTCCAATGTCAGTGGGTCCTGCCACGAACAGGTCCTGGAAGTCCAGGAGAAGGTGGCAGAGGGTGTCGGATTGGTGGGGGTAGAGATGGTCAGGGATGGGGGGCAGGGGGGAGGGGGAGCTGGGGGAGGGGGGGGCAAGGCTCGGCTTCTTCCATCTCTCCTATTACGAGCCCTTTAGGTAGTGTTAGGGGAGAGGGAGCAAGGTTAGCAATTCGGACTGCCATGACGTGAGGGAGGAGAAAAGTTGGGGGCAAAAGGCAGTCCAAGAGGGTCCCAGTCAGCAGGTGGGGGGAGAACAGGACAGTGGGCCTGTTCAGGGGCAACCAGGATTCGTGGTGGTGGAGAATCGTTACTGTGAAGGAGGTGATAGCGGGGAACATTGGAGGGGAGGGGAAGAGAGAGAAGGGGGGAGGGGGCGGGGCCGGCTAGGGAAGGGGGGGTTTGGCTGGGGTCGGGGTATGCAAGTGCACACTGCTGGGGAGGGAGAAGGGTAAGGGGACTTCCAGAACTGGAGCTGTCTGTTATGGCAATCGTTAGTGGCTTTTAATTTCTGTAGCAAGTCCAGTCCTAGGTATCCATCATAGTTGCAGCAGGTGGAATCAAATATGATGAATTTGTGTTGCGTCGATGCTGGTTGGTGGGTGTCAACATGAAGGGCCTGAGTTTCCCCACGGATAGGCAGGGGGCCATCCCCAGCGTCCACAAGATGAGGTGACGTCGGGAAAAGCGGGCCAAGGGTCAACTTGTGATGGGAGTAAAAATGACTGTACAGGCAGGATCTGGCTGCTCCCGTGTCAACCGGAAGTCTGGCTTTCACCCCGTTCAGCCTCATCTTGTTGTAGACTGGGGGGCGATATTTGGAGGAAGTGGCCCCCACCACCGTGGAGAGGTGTGGGGGAGGTCCTAAAAATCCAACTGTTGTGGACTACTTTCTTCTTCCTCTGGTTCTATCTCCCTGGGTTAGGCTTCCTCTGCGGGTGTGAGTTCGTCAGCTGGCTCCTCATTTTCCAAGGAGAACACTTTACGTCAGCCTAGGGTGGTTGGCTTGCATCTAGCAGCCTTTAGTTGATGCCAGATGTCGTGGAGTGGGCACCTGGAGCTGCACGCCGAGAACTCCCAGGGATTAATCAGGATGAGGTTAGGGTTCTCCTTATGGCTGGGGTGTCTGTGGGTGGGATGCGCCCTGGGCAAGCTGGGAGTCGAGGTGGGGCTGGTGTGTGGCATAGGCGGATGTGGCTTGACTGGTGGTGTAGGTTTATTGGTGGGGAACTTATTCACCACGTTGATTTCTTGACGGATAGGGTGGGAGGTCAGAAGGCGTCGTATGAGTTGGATGTCCCTGTCTAGGTCTCCCGTTGGGTCGTGGATTGTGAAGTGCTCCTTGACCATGCTGGGGAGGACTCTGAGGAGGGTGTTGAAAGTGTGTTGCTCCCAGGTTTCGTCATCCACCTCTGGGTAGGTGGCGGTAACCAGGTGTCTGGCCTGGATTAAGGTATCATCCAAATTACCATCGTATATCAGGCTATCCAACTGGGATAGTGCTACCATTTTTCCTAGTGGGGGTGTGATGGCTTGGATCATGAGCTTCATGAAGTTTTGCCATGTGAGCCCCGGAACGATTTTTGGCGTGATATTTGCTGCCGCTTTACCCAGTAGTGGAAGTGTAACTGCTATTTTCTGTTTGTCGTCCTTAAACCCAATATCTAGTAATGGTTCAATAACTGCTAGATACGTGTGGACGTCGTATTGTTCCAGGTAAAATTTAGGTAGTTGTATGTGCGGTTTGGTTGCCATTTTGCTGGTGTTCCCTGCCTGCCTCTTTCGTATGCCCGGGTCAAGAACCACAGCTCTCCACCAGTGTTATGCTAGGTGTTTAAGGGTCAGCTTCCCATCCCTTGAACGCCTATACTGCAGCTGGGTTCCCTTTCTAGATCAGAGCTTAGTAAACTGAGAGAGACACAGAGCACAAAAACTCAGGGCAACAACCTTACGTGTATATTGGTAAATTCTTATGTGGAACAGGTGGATGTCACAGACAGGAATCTAGGCAATCATATAACATATACTGAAATCGGGAGTAGAAATATCTCGCAGGATACTGTTGAGACAATAGTTCAGGATAAAAGTGTATAGTACAACGAACAGCACTTAAGGTGTCAGGCAGGGGAATCAGTCACTGTAGCTTTGAGGGAAATTACACTGCAGTTGGGATAGGTAGCGTGGCTATAGGTCTTATGTTGTGGAAGTAATATATTACTAGAGCCAAGTTACACATTCACTCAAGAACTGTAATCATTGTTCGGCTTCTCTTGCTCTGTCACCGTTTCACTGTTGGTTTACACTCCCGGTCTTGTGACTCTGATAGGACTTAGGCTCAGTTTCCCTCTAGTATTCTAACACACAGCCTGATGTTTTAGGTCACAGTTTCACTGTTTGTCTATACTTCCGGTACTGTAACACTGATAGAATTTGAGCCTAATTTCCCTCTGGTATTCTAACACACTGCCTGATGTCTATGTCACCGTTTCACTGTCACAGCACTTCCACTGTCACTGTCAGGACTGTGTAGGGTGGCGGCATTGATGGAGGGCAGCGGGAGAGCTCACAGCCCGGCTCCTGAAGGGGGCTGAGCTCTGCTAAGGACCTCCATATCCTGCAGCCACCGGATCTCTCTCGTCTGGGACTGCATGCGGCGAAGGGCCCCACACTGTCAGGGCTGGGAACTGGGGTCCAGCCTTCGGGACTGGGGTCGAAGAGTTTCCGTAAGTGCTCACTCAGGCACCTGACAGAGGACAAGTGTTGTCTGCATCGGGGTGGGGAGAGGTCTCGCCCAGGGGTCCTGGGAGCAGCCTTGGGGGCCCATCGGCTGCGGTCTCCTGCTGTCGGGGACGCCATCAGGAGTGGGTTGCGGCATCAGTCTCTGTCAGGTAGGGTCCCTCTGGGGCCGGCTGCGCAGAGAATAGCCTTGGAGATAGAACAGTCTCTCCACGGATCCTCGCTGGTGGTGGACAGTAGGGTCGTTTGCGCCCCCGCCAGTTGGCAGGTCTGATGGCAGAACGCCCTCTCGTAGTGTAGTCACAGGGGGTGAGCGGCTTTGGTGCTTCTTCCTGGTGCGGCTGCCGGCCGTTGTTGGGTTCCCATTGGCAATGAAATGAGTGCGGTTACTGGCCGTTCCTTCATCGTAGGCGCGGCTACCAGCTGTTGCCTGGGCCCAACTCCCTGACAGGGATGCACGCGAAGTGTGCCTACTGGCTATCACCTGGGCCCGACTCCCTGACAGGGATGTAGGCGAAGTGTGGCTACCAGCTGTCACTTGCCTGTAGGCGCGGCTACTGGCCATCGCCTGAGCCCTGTATAGAGGACGACATGCTGACGAGGAGCGGCTGCAGCCCATCTCCTGATGACGGGCGCGGCTATTGGCCATCGCCTGTCCTGTCCTCTAAGACAACTACAGGAGGAGAGGTGACGTACCCTTCTCTCCCCAGTGCGGCTACCGGCTGTCGCTGGTTCCTGTAGGGGGACATAGCAGCACCTGATGGGGGAGCGGCTACCGGCCATCTTCTGCCGTGGGGCCCGGCTACAGGCCATGGCCTTTTAAGGGCGCGGCTACCGGCCATCACTTGAGCCCGGCTACAGGCCGTGACTCTTAAGGGAGAGCGGCTACTGGCCGTCTCCTGAAGGGTTGAGCGTCTACTGGCCGTCTCACAAAGGGTACAGCTTCTGGCCATCACTGGGGTGCTGCTTGGAGCTAAGGAAGTAGCTTCACCCTGATCCTGTCGAGGGTCAGCTCGCCCGCAAGGTAGTCACCTTTTCCTGGTATGGTGGCGGCGGGCGAGTTCCGGGTCATAGGGGCGTGCGGCCTGGGCGGACCTATGTCCCTGTCGCCCGGGGTCGGGTCGCGCTCTGTCTGCCCCTCTGTAGGCTCCTCCCGGGGGGTGTCGTGCTACCCTCAGTCACTATTCCCGACATTTTAAACATAGACTGCCAATGGATACTGACTTTGAAGGTTCTGATGAAATTGTGGCAGAGAAGGAAGCAGCGACGGAGGCAGTGGAGGAGGAGGGTGGAAGAGAGGCCCCCGAGAGGTGCCACGGAGTCGGACGTCTACTGAAACTGTGTCAGCCTTGGAATCTAGTTTAGTCTATCATTGGATCTCAAGTCCTCAACTTCTGTTTATGGGTTGGTTTTCAAAAGTTTTTTTTTTTTTTTTTTAATATACTAATTACTTATTACCTCTCAGCAATGCAGTAAAAGTGGAATAAGAGAGAAATGTTTTTATTGACCCTTCAGAACCAATTACAACTTTCCACACATAATTAAGCCCTTGGATTTGGTGAATTGGGGTTTGGCGATGTTATTTTGCCACCAATTAGTCGCCAAAATGGAAGGGTTACTGGAGACAGATAGGCAGATTAATTGATTGATTAAGAGAGAGAGAGAGAGAGAGAGAGAGAGAGAGAGAGAGAGAGAGAGAGAGAGAGAGAGAGAAAATGGAAGCTACACCTGACTCCTCCAGCTCCGAAAGTCCCTCCTGAGCTGTATAAAATCGTCTGTAAGCAGCAAGAACCAAGTAGAAAAGTATTTCATCGCATAGAAAACCAACATCCATCAACTCCGTCACTAATTTCACTGTTTTCGTCTTCATCATCTTCCTCTTTCTCCTCCTCCTCCTCCTCCTCCTCCACCTCCTCCTTTTCCCCCGTTTTTTAAAATTCTTTACCTTAGCTCTTCATGGGATTCTTCGAGTATTTTCTGAGTGCGTTTTCAAGTTTCGATTTTTTTCTCTTAAAAAGGTGGTGAAGAGCATTTAAAAAGAGGTATTTGTTTACAATCTCCAACGGCGCCGAAGACAGACATCAGTCTTAGAGCGTCATTTTTGAACGAAATTACCTTTATCAGTGTCTGTTTATCCAAACCTAACTTAAGTTTTCGTAATTCACCCCTATCTTATTTATCCTAACCTAGTCGAACATAATGTAGCCTAGTTTATGCTTACCTAACCAAATTATCCTAACCCAACCTAACCTATCCCTTATGTGGTCGTATTTTCCTCGTTTGCTGATGGGTCCTCATACTGGAAACCACACCTCTGTACGTCTTTATGGGTCACTGAAGCAATTCAAAGGTAGTTTCTTTTTCTTTCCTTTTTTTTTTTTTTTTTTTTTTAAGGGGAGGTCATAAGTCTCCTTAAGTATTATCTTATATTCTTTTCTTGCTAACATCACACGATTTTTGAAACATCTTAATCCGGAGACGCAATTATTTTTCGAGTTCTACCACTTTAACTTGGCGTAGATTTTAGTCACTTTTCAGATTATTTCAGCTAGTTTAGTGGCAGAAAAGGACAATACTACAGGTAGGCATCCATTTCATAACACTTATTCATGACTAGCAACATACGTAGCGTTAATATCTTGTAATACCTCCCGCATACAAAATGGAAGGATGGCAGTTTTTTGGTCAGGTTAGAGTAAAAAGAGTATAGCTTACTCTGGCTATCTCCACACAATTTTGTTTAGCTTGGGGGAGATTTTTGGAACTGGAGGGGTTTGACAAGAGACTACAATAACTTCTTCGCTACTACAGACCCCTCGTAAATGAGGAAAAATCGTCAGGAGGCAACAGGAATGAAATACAAGGTACTCAAGGAGACGAAAGGGTTTAGCTGAGGAAAGACTTGTTGTGAAGGCGCTAATTGTCAAAGGATACATCAGATTCCTAACCCCTCTCATGGTGGGGTCACCTCTAGCTTTGTATTCCAGGTAATGCCGGACGATATTATTCATACAAGCCTGAGTATTAAGGTTGTTACTCTTTCATGATTGCGGCAACTCCAGTATTCTGTTCCGGTTAACTTCAGACGGTTTTACTCTTCTGAAAGTGCCTGAGGGTGATAATGATGTCACCAGAATCCCTTGCATAGTCAGGACAACTCTAGTATTTATTATAACTCAAAATTATTTTATTCAAATGAACCTCACGAGCCTGAGTGTCTCCGATCTTGTAGGAAGTGAACACATTCTATTATGAACTTTGTGTCTGGCGAAACACTAATCCCTTTTATTAAGAGTGGTATTACCCATGTCAAACAAAATCGTCTGGCGTAAGAGAGAACAGAATAATTCATACACTATGATACATAGGCTAGAGGTTAACAAAGAACTGTTTAACTCCTTCACTATGAAAGGTATCCACAAAAAAAAAAAAGAAAAAAATAATGACTATCATTGATTAAAATATAAATCAATACCAACAGAAACAACGACGTTTTAATAACACCGAAGCAAAAGCATTCGGGGCTGAATGCTAATCGCCCGCCAAAATATGTTGTTGGCTAAGTTACAAGCTACCTACAAACCATATTTGAAAAAAAAGCAGAAGTCTACGGAATTACGTCACCGTGTTTCGCAAAAAGTCAGTCCATTAAAAAATATATGGCGGCTGGCATTCGGCCGTCTTTGATTAGATCCTCACCAAAAGTAACAGGTTGCTGTACATGCACGTTGTTGCTGTTCCCTGATGGTGGAAGTTTGTCTTTAACTTCACGAGGTATTTTGGCAACACACAGACACACACACACACACACACACACACACACACACACACACACACACACACAGATACAAACGTACAAAAACTATATCGCCTCGCCTAGCTAAAGGCAGGCAACGAAAATATGTGGCGGCTGGCATTCGGTCGTCTTTGATCATATCCTCACCAAAGTAACAAACTCCTGCGCATCCATATAGTTGCCATTTCCTGAGGGCTTGGTGAAAATTCGTCCAAATCTTCTCGAGATGGAGTGTCAGAACACACACACACACACACACACACACACACACACACACAGGCTGAATCTAGCCCATCGGTATAGAGCGCATTTCCGAAAATATCAACTGTTTCCAAGGACTGATAATAATAATAATAATAATAATAATAATAATAATAATAGTAGCAACAATCATCATCATCATCATCATCATCCGGACCTCCTTTCGCACATAATAATAATAATAATAATAATAATAATAATAATAATAATAATAATAATAATAATTAAAAATAATAATAATAATAATAATAATAATAATAATAATAATAATAATAATAAAAGTGGTTGTCATCACCATCATCATCACCAAACCTCCTTGCTCACCTCAGGGCGGGGTGAGGGAGGGTCCACAAAGCCAAAAAAATAAAAATAAAATAAAAATAAATAAACAAACCAGATAGAATAAGCTACTAACCCATCTGACAGTCAGTCCTATGGCTGTAAAGAAGATGGTGCGAAAACTACTGAAGCCAGTTTTTAAAAGTTTCCCTCTTTGAAACTCATAGAATATGTGAAACTGTAAAATGTCTTCTTATGACCAAAATTGAAAATTACTAAGTGTTCAACTGATGCATCAGCTGATGCAAGAGTTGACATGCCAAATGAACTAAAGATTTCAAGCTAAGAAACTTTGTATTTCAAAAGAAAATCGGTCAAAGCTTGCCAAGAGCAGATATTCAGACTTTTCTTGAAGAAGGGGGAAGAAAACGATCCCTCATGTGTATCACTTACGGAATTATCGGCTCCGCCGCAGGTAAAGAGATTGTCAAACCCCGCACAAAATTTATCGTCAGCTCTATATCTTGTCAGTTACTTAACCTCGTTATCTCCTATATTTTCTCACAGATTCATAATACAGTATATCTATCCACCTTCTTCTAGGTCCGTCACGCCTCCTGCTACCTTTTAACTCGCTCAGATATACCATTTCCACCTCACTATTAACACCCATTCTCTCCACATAACCATACCATCTACGCACACTAGTGTCCACGGACTTCCTCACTCCACACAAATCACACTATTCCTTATCCTGTCCCCTCTTTGCACTCCACACACATTGTTCAACAGTCCCATCTCCACTGCTGTTACTCATGACTTTTTATTTTCATGTCACAGTATTGTTTTACATCCGAACGTTAGAGGAGACACTAGAACTCCCTCATGCAAGCCTCTCGCAGCCACCACAATCAGACTTCTGCTTCATATCAAGGACTTAATAGTACCAGCCACTTTCCTTCTTGTGCCACTCTCTTTTCCACTTATGCACATTTGCCTTTCTATTCTATCATTAGTTCATGTCTCTCTCCATTCACTGTAACATCTCGCAGGGAGTCACCTTCCCTCTAAACCACGACCAGTTTACTCTTGTCTACAGTACATTCACTTTCATGGAACGAAGGTTACAAACATCTACAAAATTTTGCTCCTGTCCACCAAGGCCTTGTCTGCTATCTGCAAGCAGCACTGCATCATCTGCATGCATCAGACTTTAAATACTTCATCGTTCACCATTCATTATTAGTGCCATCCCTCTCTTGAGTACTTTTATTTTTTTACCTTTCTCTTAACATCATTCACATACACAGTGACCAACCATAGAGACATCACACAACCTTGTCTCATGCCAACACTAATCTTGAACTATTCACTTAGATGGCACCTATCCTCACTCACGGCCCATTACCATCGAAAAAGCTCTTAACGGCACTCATCAGTTTACCATGTACACCATACATATGCAGAACCTTGTATTATTTTTGTCTGTTTACTTTGTTTTACGTTTCTTCCAGACCCATAAAAGCCACACATATCTTATAGCCCCCTTCACAAGCCTTCTTCACTATCTGTATCATTGTTAATATATGGTCCACTCATCTTCTACTACCCTTGCTGATATCCTGTTCATCACTTGCCACGCCTCCTGATATATCCCTTAGTGCACGTCCACACGTGTGCTCGAACAAGTGCTGGGAACATCTAAGCATCACAGTAACGAACACGATGCAAACACGTTGGGAACAGCAGCGTCCAGATTATGTTGGCAACATCACGATGAAGTCTCAGCTGCCTGGTATGGACACACTTGTCCCATCGCCTCTGCTGCCAGTGTTCGAAGCTGCAATGAAACATGCTTGCATACATCTGTCCAAATACTGCTGCAAACATGTTCCCGAACATGTTGCCTGTCGTGTTGCCAACATATGTTCGACAGAACATGTGGATGCTCACTTACTTTATCATATTTATTCCCTATACCGTTCCTTCAACATTCATGCCACGAAAATTTTTGCACTCACTTCCGTCGCCTTTATTCTTGCACAGAGGTAGAATAATAGCCTTTTCTACTCTTCTGGTACAGTTTCACACATCCACCGTTTCTTACATATCTCTAACAAACACTTTATTTCACTCACTCCACTACACTTAATCATCTCTGCATAAACCTAACCAACATTTGTCCTAATACTGCTTTTCCATTCTTCAGCCGCTTCACAACATGTTTCACTTCTGCCTCTGCCTTATTTCCTGGCACCAAACTCCTTCTCTGCACACCAAAACCAGTCATGTTTACAGCCACTCTGCTCACATAATTCTTACTGATCAACCTTTCAAAATAATTCTTTCCATCCGCTCCTTTCTTCATTTCCACTGGTTACTGTTGTATCAGGAGAAGAAGGATGGAGCAGGTGCAGGTGTAGATTCAAATCTCACAATGTGGGTTTCCTGATATACTGAGCTGAGTGATGCAGGTGTGTGTCTCGTATGAAGTCTTGTCTGCTACTGCCGGAGAGAGGAGCATCAGTTCAGAATAGCTCATAGCAGGTCAGGTTTTGCTGTGCTTGCAAATATTTGGATCCAGCCACAACAGAATTCCTAACAGCTACACTACGCATTCCTCCGGCAACATCATAACACTAGCTTTGCAATAAGGCATATGGGAGTACATTACAGTATTCTTCCACTATTATCCCTCACAGTTTCACACATCTTTATCTTTCACCTCTGTATTTTTGTACCTCTTTCTAGAACAATGTTCATTATTTTCAGTGTAATTTTTATTCATTTTTTCCAGGATCATTACTTACCTCCTTTTTCTCCTTTACTAGCCGCTTCGTTTAATCCGTTCTCTTCTTTTATTTCAGTTTCTTTCTTGCATACACCTTTGCCACTTTTTCATCTTTTCCTCCATTGTTCCTTCAACTTCTTCATCCCACTACATTGTACCTTTCTTCTTATCTGCTATCCTGGCGACACCACACGCCACTTTGGAATTCTTAACTAGCCTACACAGTCCCTATATGCAGTCCACGAGTTGTCCAGATCCATTTGATCCCAGCTCATCAACTCCAACTCTTCCAACACTTTATCTTGGTATTCCTCTCAGCTTCTTCATTTTCAGTCTTTCACTTTGACTGCTCCTCCCTCTCTTTATCCATTTACTGCTTTCAGCTTAACATTGCATACCGCGGCCATATGATCAGATAGACCCTCGCATCGTCCTCTCTTCGCTCTCATATTTGCAACACTTCCAAGCACCGTTCTCTGAACAAGCACGTAAGCAACCAGCCTCCTTTCAGCACTTTCCTCATTCCCTCATTCCCTCTGTACCATGTATATGTGTGAATATGTATGCTTAAAATGAGACTTACAGAAGCATATACTTCTTTCCAAACACAAGCCGTTCAGTCGCCTTCCATTATCATTCTCCTCCAGTACTCAGTAGTGACTCATTTTACCATATACATGACCAGTGTCTGCTCCCCCTACCCATCACTCCTGGGCACCATTTTCACTACTTCATCCACCTTATTCCAGAACCATGGCTGGATTTACCCTGCTGTGGCCTGGCAGGCAACGCAAACGGTTGGCCTGCAACATATAGATCTCTTTTTCCCTTTATTTCCAGTGAAATTTTTGCATGACATATAATGGGCTTTTTTGATGGCCTGATGGGTTATGGCCTTTATTTGGACGGCCAGAGCGTATGTTTATTCCGCTCTTGAAGTCTAGATGGCTTGTGACAGGCCGTGTCCTGGTATGCAGCTGCTCATTTCGTCTATACCTGGTAATCCGGCCCTGTCCAGAACATGCGGTTTTCCGCCTCATCCCTATCGTCGCAAGGCGCATACACAAAAGTCACTGCCACATTCACCCTCTCAAGCTAGATATTGACATACATACATCTTGAGCTGACATATTTGTAATCTGACACTCATCACTCATAAGAAACGCGACTCCTTCCTTGTATCTTTCGAGCCTATTCATACCCGACCTTGTACATTTCCTGCTGTCCCACACCTTCACTTTACACACTTTCATCTTCGTTTTACACGCCGTTATTACGGCGTAAGTAGCACTCTTAAAAACATTTACTACTTCCGACACTTCAGTACTATCCATTCACGCCTCTCACATTGAACACGGCCATACGAACGTGGCCAAATAATTATAGGATGCTCCGAGGCTCATTGATTATTATTATTACCGGGCGCGAAAGGAAGCTGGTATTGTTTTCAGTGTGTGTGTGTGTGTGTGTGTGTGTGTGTGTGTGTGTGTGTGTGTGTGTTAGCGCGATCATTTCGCAACCACTCAAGATATCATCACAAAATTTTACAGGTGTGTAGTAGGGATGAAAATCTCCTACGATTATTGTTTTCAGTTTGTTTTTCTGACTGTGTGTCTGTGTGTCTGCTAGCACGATAACTTCGCAACCGCTCAGGATATCACAAAATTTGACAGGTGTGTAGTAGGGATGAAAATATCCTACAAGTTCGAAATTGGTGACATTGGTGAAGATCAAGGTCATATTCCTAGTCTCACTAAATATGTATCGGTTCATGGCTGACGTGAGTCCTCCCTTGAGGGGGGGCTCTAGTTATTATCATTATTATTATGATGATGATGATGATGATGATGATGATGATGATGATGATGATTATCATTATTATTATACCCAGTGTGTGTGTGTGTGTGTGTGTGTGTGTGTGTGTGTGTGTGTGTGTGTGTGTGTGTGTGTGTGTGTGTGTGTGAGAGAGAGAGAGAGAGAGAGAGAGAGAGAGAATCTGGGGGACATAACCGTCCAAACCCGCATTTGCTTTTACCTGCGTCCTCAGGAATACGTGTTTTATGGTTACTACCTGGAGTGGCGAATGGTTTTAAAATTTACTACTAGGTTACTTGGCCTGTCAGCCAGTGTAGGGGCATTCGAAGGCAGCACTATATCAAGTCAGTGGATGGTGGTTAAAATCGAATAAAAACAGGTTGAGTTATTTTGCTAACAAGCACACACACGGGTCGAAATCTGGCCTTCCTATGTGATCTTAACCTCTCGATGATTATTTTCAAAACGGAATCATTTTATTCTAGTTTTACTCTGAACTCTTCCTCCAAGTGTGGTCTGCTGATTTTCCTATGTCAACTCTTGACCTAACCTGTGACCTTGACCTTTGTCTGATTGTTCTCTAAAACACTAGGATTATTCATTGACTCTTCCTCAATCCTTCCACCAAATTTGCGTAAAACAAGATAAAACTTTTTTTTTGATAAACCATACACACACACACACACACACACACACACACACACACACACACACACACACACACACACACACACACCGAACAAAACAAAACCGGTTGTGTCTTCGAGAGCGAGGGTGCAACCAAATGATAAAATACAGGTAAATATAAATAACCAGATGAATAACCATCCATCCATCCATCCATCATCCAATCCTACATTGCCCCACGAGGAGCGTAGGAGCCCGGGGCTAGGCAGTTTTTTTTATGGGAGGAAGAAGGAACCAAAGGCCATGAGCCCGCAGTAACAGTTCCCTCCAAGAGAAAAACAAAATACAATAGAGAGCCAAAATCAAGATCCGATCATTTTGAGATGCCTGGACACACTGCGTTTGAAAGACTGGAGATCATAGGCAGCAGGAAATACAGACAGAGGGAGACAGTTCCCGAGCTGACCTGTTGCATAAATGAAAGACTGGGAGTAACGGTTAACTCTTGCATTAGAGAGTTGGACAGAAAAGGGATGAGAGTTTGCTCCCAGACGGGTGCTACGAGCTCGTCGTAGAGGTGGAGGAATGCAAGCAGACAGTTCAGAGGAGCAGTGACCATTAAAGTAGCGATAGAAAAGAGATAAAGATGAAGATGCAACAGTGCGGCAAAGAGACAGAGGTTGAAGGCAGGCAGTAAGAGGAGGAGAGTTAATGAGACGAAAAGCCTTTGACTCCACCCTACTGAGAAGATCTGTATGTGGGCAGCCTCCCCACACATGAGAGTTGTACTCCACACAGGGGTGGATAAAACCCCTGTATAGAGTCAACAATTGTGCAGGGGTAAAGAAAGAGCGGAGTCGGCTTAGCACACCCAATCTCTTGGAAGCAGATTTTACAAGAGATGTAATATGATCTTTCCAAGATAAGTCCCGAGTAAATGAAACCCCAAGCACGTTCAAGGATGATGCAGGATTAAGCTAAATATTATTAAACATTAATGGGTATACCTGTGGAAGATTTTGTCGGGTTGATAGGTGTAAGAACTGAGTCTTAGATGCATTAAAGACGACCATATTATTTTTACCCCAGTCAGAGATACGAGCCAAGTCAGACATTAGGTGTGCCATAGCCTCATCCCTTGTTTGTTGAAGTAACTGTTGAGATGGGTGTTGCGGGAACCGAATGGAAAGGTGAAGGGTGGAGTCATCAGCGTATGAGTGGATAGGGTTAGATGTACAGCTTAGAAGGTCATTGATGAATAAAAGGAAGAGTTGGTGATAGGACAGAGCCCTGAGGAACACCACTGTTGATAGATCTAGGAGAAGAACGATGGCCGTCTACAACAGCGGCTATAGAACGACCAGAAAGGAAGCTAGCGATGAAGGCACAGATAGAAGGATAGAAACCGTAGGAGGGCAGTTTGGAAATTAAAGATTTATGCCAGACTCGATCGAAAGCCTTTGAGATGTCAAGTGCAATGGCAAAGCTTTCGCCAAAGTCCCGAAAGGAGGATGACCAGGAGTCTGAAAGATAGGTGAGAAGATCGCCAGTGGAGCGTCCCTGACGGAACCCATACTGACGATCGGAAAGAAGGTTGTGATAGGAAAGATGCCTTAAAATTTTTCTATTAAGAATTGACTCGAAAACTTTGAAAGACAGGACGTTAAAGCAATTGGACGATAGTTGGAGGGTTGGGAGTGGTCACCCTTCTTTGGGACTGGCTGAATGAGAGCAAACTTCCAGCAAGAAGGAAAGGTACAAGTTGACAGACAAAGGCGAAAGAGTTTGCCTAGGCAGGGTGTAAGCACAGAAGCACAGTTCTTGAGAACAACAGGAGGGACCCCATCAGGCCCATATGCCTTGTTAGTACTGAGGCCAGTGATGGCAGAAAATACATCCAATGAAGAAATTTTAATGTCAGCCATGAGGAAGTCAGAGGGGGGAAGTGATGGAGGAACAGCACCGGAATCGTCTAAGGTGGAATTGGAGGAGAAAGTCTGTGCGAAGAGATCTGCTTTATCAGTAGAAGAAATAGCTACAGAACCATCAGAGTAGAAAAAAGGAGGGAAGGATGATGAGGTAAAGTTGTTAGAAAGATTTTTGGCAAGGTGCCAGAAGGAGCGGGAAGAATTCGAGTTGGAGAGTTGAGAGCATTTAGTATGGATGAAATTATTTTTAGTAGAGCGAAGAACAGACTTAGCACGATTCCGGGCAGAAACGTAAAGATGATGTGATTCAGGGGTGGGTTGGCTCTGGTACCTTTTGTAGGCCTTCTCCTTGTTGCGGACAGCATTAGAACAAGCGTGATTAAACCAAGGCTTTCTTGCGTTAGTCAAAGGATATGAGAAAGGAATGTATGCTTCCATGCCCGAGAGAATAACCTCCGTAATGCACAAGGCACATTCAGATGGCTCACGGCCATGGAAGCAATAATCATTCCAAGGAAAATCAAAGAAGTACTGCCTGAGGGCCTCCCAGTCCGCGGCTCCAAAATGCCACAGACGACGTTTCCCTGGAGGGTCCACAGGCCGTACCGGAGTGATAGGACAGGTTAAGGTAATAAGGTTGTGATCGGAGGAGCCCAACGGAGAGAAAAGATTAACAGAGTAAGCAGAAGGATTAGTTGTGAGGAAGAGGTCAAGTATGTTGGAGCTCTCTCCAAGGCAGTCAGGGATACGGGTAGGGTGCTGTACAAGCTGCTCTAGGTCATTAAGGATAGAGAAGATGTAGGCTTGTTCACCAGGTGGATCCGTGAAAGGAGAGGAGAGCCAAAGGTGGTGGTGAACATTGAAATCTCCAAGAATGGAGATTTCAGAGAAAGGAGAAATGGACAGAATGTGTTCCATCGTAGAAGTAAGATAGTCGAAGAATTTTTGATGGTAGAATTAGGGGATAAGTAAACAGCACAGATATATTTAGTCAGAGAATGACAGGAAAGCCGAAGCCAGAGTGTGGAGAATTCAGAAGAATCAAGTTCAGGAACACGAGAGCAAGATAAGTCGTTGCGTATGTATACACAACAGCCTCACTCATCCCTGAGTGGCATTACATGAGCAATCAACCCCAACCATCCCTTGAATATAAACCTTCACCGGCTCAATCCATTGGAGCGCAATAATTACCCACTAAACCAACAGGCGCCAAAATTTGGTTATATGGTTACCACCCAGCATAGTAAATGGTTTCCTGGTGCACAGGAAACCATTTGGCTTGTCACTCAGCGTAGAGTCACCCACAGGCTGAAGGAAGTGGAAAGAATGAAGGAAAGAAAGACAGAAGAGGGAGTGTAAAGTCACCCATAGGCAGAAGGACAAGGAAAGAATGAAGGAGAGAAAGATAGAAGAGAATGGAAGGAAAGAAGGGTGGAGAGGAAAGGGCAGACACCCGAGAGCAGCACTACATCGAGTGAGTGGATGGTGAGCGTCCCCACCTACCACAAGTAACAGTACATATCACAAGGCTAATAGCCTTTGCAAGTTTTTGGTTATGCTTACTTTTCTTCACAGTGACCCTCTTTATAGTGTAAAGGCCTTATTAATCATTCTTAATTGTTCTTAAATGTCTTCGGTAATCCAAAAGGTCTATGATTGTTAAAATTCTTTCCTTACCTTGCGTCCACACACACACACACACACACACACACACACACACACACACACACACACACACAAAATACTCGCTTCACCTTAATCTGGCCCAGAATTACGTCCTTTTGTAGCTCATTTCACGTAGCTCAGTGGCAGAAAAGGACAGTGCTATGGCTCGACATCCTTCCCATGGCACTTCATTATGATTGGCACCATTTTCTAGCGTAAATTTATTGTTACAAATCAGCATCCAAGAAGGAGATATAAATTTGGACCAAGTTAAATTAAAAACAGAGAGAGCTTTATCCCACTCACTACCATGACCTACTCTTCCTTTACTCCTGCTACATCTAGGCGATTTTTTTCCAGCTTAGGAGACATGCTAGCAAGAGGAGGGTTAGATGCAGGCTTTATTAACCCCTTTACTACATGGGTGCTCTCCTAAACTGAATCAAATCGATTGGAAGTAGCAAGAATCGAGCATATATGACTTTCGGGCTGATGAAGTAAAGGGTCAGAATAGCATGCAAACTTTGGCAAAAATCGACTATATAGCAACTTAGAGAGAGAGAGAGAGAGAGAGAGAGAGAGAGAGAGAGAGAGAGAGAGAGAGAGAGAGAGAGAGAGAGAGAGAGAGAGATTATTACTCAGCCATCATCGCACACACACACACACACACACACACACACACACACACACACATACACACACACACACACACAGCACAAAAGAGCAACATTTTTGGATTGGTGTACACAACAGGCAGGCTATTCTATTACTGGTTCTAGTTTCTGAGCTGAGAATTAATTGCCTCCTTTGGAAAAACGCGTCCTTATTACTGGAAAGGTGATGAGATTGGTAGATAGATATAGATAGATAGGTAGGTAGATAGATAGATAGACATATAAAGAATGAGAGACTGTGTGTGTGTGTGTGTGTGTGTGTGTGTGTGTGTGTGTGTGTGTGTGTGTGTGTGTGTGTGTGTGTGTGTGTGTGTGTGTGATATCGGGAATGATGTGACTGGGATCGATTAGAGAAGGGGGAGGGAAGAGGTGGGAGGGAAGAGGGAAGGATAAAGTGAAGAGAATGAAAGGGAAAGGTGAGGGAAGGGAAGGGAAGAAAAGAGAAGGGAAGGTATGGGAAAGGAAGGTTGAGGAAGGAAAAAGAATGAAAGGGAATGGAGTAGAATGGAATGGAATGGAATTGAAAAGAAGGGAAGGGAAGGGAAGGGAAAGGGAGGGAAGATAAGGGGATGAAAGAGAATGGCAGTTAAGTAAAAAAAAGAAGGGGTGTGGAAAGGATGGGAAGAGAAGGAAGAAGTGGAATGAAAGGGAATGGGAGGAAAAGAAAGGGAAGAGAAAGGAAGGGGAAGAGGAAAGGGCATGAGGGAGAAAAAAAGAATAATGTGAGAGAAAAGAATAAGTATATGGGAAGGAAAATGGGAAGGGGAAAGGAAAGGGAAGTGAAATAAGATGGAGATAGGGAGATGGAGAGGAGGAGATGAGAAGGAGAGGGAGGAAGGAGAGGAGAGGAGTGTGAAGGAGATAGAGGGAGAGGGGGAAAAGAGAAGGGCAAGACAAAATATGAGAGAGGCAAGGGGAAGAGAAAGAGGAAGGGAAGGGGAAGGGGAAGAGAAAGGGAAGGGAAGGGCAAGGGGAAAGGGAACGAGAGGGGAAGAAGAGAAACGGAAGGAAAATGAGAAGAGGATGAGAATGGAAAAGAGAAGGGAAGGGAAGAGGATGGGAAGCGAACGAGAATGAAGACAAAGGGATGGGAAGATGAAGGTTTTGTTTCCTTGTGTTATCTTTACATGTGTTTCTGCACAGTGCGCTTTGAGAAGGTATGTACCAAAAGTCTCTCCTATAGTTAAACTGGTTTTCGAGTTACGTCATTTCAGGTCGAGCTGAATCAGTCAGTTCAGGTCAAGTTGAATCAGTCAGTTCAGGTCGAGTTGAATCAGTCACTTCAGGTCGAGTTGAATCAGTTAGTTCAGGTCTGAGCTGTAATCAGTCATTTCAGGTCGAGTTGAATCAGTCACTTCAGGTCGAGTTGAATTAGTTAGTTCAGGTCTGAGTTGTAATCAGTCATTTCAGGTCAAGTTGTATTAGTTAGTTCAGGTCGAGTTGTATCAGTCATTTCAGGTCAAGTTGTATCAGTTAGTTCAGGTCGAGTTGTATTAGTTAGTTCAGGTCGAGTTGTATCAGTCATTTCAGGTCAAGTTGTATCAGTCATTTCAGGTCGAGTTGTATTTAGTTAGTTCAGGTCGAGTTGTATCAGTCATTTCAGGTCAAGTTGTATCAGTTAGTTCAGGTCGAGTTGCGTCAATCATTTCAGGTCTTCCAAGTCCATTCAGCTCAGTACAGGTCAATGGTCAATACGGTTCTCTTCATATAAGGCGTCTTCCGAAAATCATGCATGTCTGTGTAATGGTTCGAAAGTGTTGTTTCAGGTGTTTCAGGTCTGTGTGGGGTGGGTGGAGAGGAGTGGGTGGGATGGGCTGGGATGGTGGTAGGTTATGATGACCGAGTGAGGACTGGTATCGTAAGCTCATTGGTCTATCTATCTATGTATAATCAGACGCCTTAATCCTGCGAAGGGTGGCCACAATCCATTCTCATCCATGTCACCCTGTCCTCTGTCATTCTATTGCCCGTCCTTCAACCCACATCCCCCTCTCTCATATAAATATCTCTACTCCATTCCTCCATGTCATCGTCGAAAAGGTGAAAATTATATTTTTCTGGAAAATTGTCGGGGAGCAAAAAATGGGTGGGATGGCAGAGAGGAGTGGGCGGGATGGGCTGGGATGGTGGGCAGGACGGGGTAATGTAGCTTGAGCAGATTGTTGTTAAGCTGCGTGGTATGAGCAGGCCAGGCTTACAACATGACTGCCTTTACACCAGAAGATGGGCAGGAATATGAAGAGAGAGAGAGAGAGAGAGTCGGTGTGTGTGTGTGTGTGTGTGTGTGTGTGTGTGTGTGTGTGTGTGTGTGTGTGTGTGGAGAGAGAGAGGGGAGAGAAAGAGAGAGCACAAGTGTATAAAAGTAAGGTATACTGTCTCCCTGGCTCACTTTCTCACCTCACTCTCACGCAGTCGGGCACAGTAAGTTACCTTCTACCCTACACTGCGTATTTACACCAAAATTGCCAATATAACATAAATCTTCCTAAGTCTGGGGGATATTAAACCGACCGAGGGCATCTTTTGATTTATTAATTTATTTGTTTATACATTCATTTTTCTCTATTCTGTTATATCCAGACGATTTTAATTGCTACAGAGATCTTTTCCTGGCTGAATTAAATCTTCTGTTGGCAGCAAGAACGATAATCGTTTTGAAGGTTTAAGTTAAATATTACACTTAAGTGTTTTTATGACAAAGAGAATATGGTAATTGTTGTTGTTATTATTATTATTATTATTATTATTATTATTACTGAACCAGGTAGACAAACTCGATGGTCATTATATTCGTACGAATGTATCTGTGTGTGTGTGTCGAAAACTCAAATCTCAGAAAGTATTTATTGTAGAAGGAAAAGTTATTAATAAAAGTTGTTTAGAAACACAACTTGAGTTAAACATGTCACTCAACCATTAATGGGAGTCATCCAGGATGAATACATAATGAAGTTTTCAGTATTATTAGAGTCTACCTGGCTCACAGATGACGGGTAGTCTTATTACTATAGTAATAATAATAATGATAATAATAATAAATAATAATAATAATTATTATTATTATCGCCATCATCTTAATCATTGTTTTTATTATTATTGTTATCATTATGGGTGGGGGCCTTCAGTATCCACTCACTCGATGTGATGCTGCTCTCGGGAGGCTGTCCTTTCCTCTCTTCTTTCCTTCCTTCCTTCCTCTTCTGTCTTTCTTTCCTTCATTCTATCCTCTTCCTTCTGTCCACGGGTGACTCTGCACTGAGTGACAAGCCAAGTGGCTTCCTGAATACCAGGAATCCATTTACTATGCGGGGATGTAATCACATAACCAAACTATGGCACCTGGTGGATTAGTGGGTAATTAAGGCGTTCCAACCGGATTGAGCATGTGTAGGTTTATATCCAAGGGATGGTTGGGGTTTATTGCTCACGTAATGCCACTCAGGGATGAGTGAGGCTGGTCAAGCTCATCTTTAATGTCAGAACCAACTTGCCTAGCCGCGTGCTCCTACGCTCCTTATGGGGCAACACTGGATTGGGTGATGATGATGATGATGGTTATAAATCAAACTCCTCCTCCACACTGCCGTCTGTTTTCCTTTATTTCTGTCACATTTAGATTATTTCATTCAACTTTATTCAACGAGAACAGCTTCCCGCAATGAAGGGGTTAAGGATGACAGTCGTTAATCTCCTCTCACTACACTACGGCCGCCCAAATGCCAAATACAGACAGTAGGTGGTAGCACGAAAGAAAAGATGTCCTTGGGCTGAAGGGATTGACTCCACTAGGATGCCCCCCCCCCTCTCTCTCTCTCTCTCTCTCTCTCTCTCTCTCTCGTTTAATTGCTGTCTCCAGACGCCTTGATTCAGTTACGGGATCTCTCTTGTAGTGAAAAGGGAATTAATGAAGGCTCTGTCTAACCTCTTCAGCTCTACAAGTCCCTCCGAAACTAAATGAAGGTATCGGTATTAGTAGTAGCTGTTGCAGTCCCAGACTCGTCTGAAATGTGAAGTTGCCCTCTTACTGCATATCACTATCCACTTCTGGGGGGATAGGGAAGTAGTTGAGGGGCGTTCTTATAACTAGTCAGTAGAGCCGCCTCGTTATGTCGATGCCACCACGTGAAGGATTCCCTTTCCAGCAAAGATATATTCTGTAATGGCGAAAATAGAATTAAAGATAAAATCTATGTCATCAGACTGAATAAGGCATGGGGAATATTAAATACAGAAATTTTATCACAAATTTAAGTATATATAACACATTACAACAGGCTACTTTATTGAAAGGTTTAACTCATTAGCATAAAGATGTCATATTTGCTTTATTTTTGCTGGTGTCTGACTGATTTATTAAGCTTAGGACAGATCTTTGTGAAGTGAAGGAGAAACGAGAGTCATATTTTTCTCCTCCAGTGCCATGGCACTTTAAGAAGTAGAGTAAAATTGTCAGGAAGGGGCAAGAGTAAAACAAAAACGACGTCGTTAGTGATGAATAGGTAACGATATCTTTAAGCAGAATATGATAATACCTTCATTATTGAAAGAGGAGTATATCAAGGAGATGTCAACCTGCTGGCAGCTCCAGTCCTTCAGTTCAAAGGTTTGTTTTTCTTATTCTTGCTACCTTCAAATAATTTTTTTTTTACAGATTACAAGAGATTTTTCGAATTAAAGGGTGTAGTATCTTTTAATCTCGTTCTTTGCGGGAGCTCTTGGTCTTCCAAACAAGAAAAAAGTTATCTAGCACTGGAAGAACTAAAGTAAACATCCTCGAAGTGAAGGTCTGGATATAGCAGAATTTAGTAGTTTAATGACAATCTTAACCACCCATTGTGATGAACGTTTTTGTGTGGTGCATTTTTGCTACCGACAGACCGTGTTATTCTGCTTTGTGGTGATCTCCCTGAAAACGAAGAGGTTAGAGACAGACTTAATTAACATCTGCACTGCCATTTATTTCCATTAAATTTTTCCTATCGTTACCATCCACACATTTAATTTCAGCTTGTAAAATAAGTATAGGTATCTAAATAAAACTAAGGCTATTTTAAGCTGTTCATATATTATGTTAGTCTACCATAAACTGTCATCATCATCATCATCATCATCATCATCATCATCACCATATCACCATCATCATCTCGCCTCCTTTTCCACTTGCAGGTGGACTGAGGTAGGGCTCAGAAAGAAGGGAAAGAGAAAGAATATGATAGTGGGATGGCTAATCAATAACATGGCCAGTGATAAGGGCCACACGCTCCTTCACTCATCAATTAACCCACCGTAATCCTGGCTCCATCTTGCAGGTATGCCATTCAGCTCGACGATTCATAATTATGTCAGCCAAAGTCATTCTGATGACTGTCAAATATATATCTATCCATCTATCTATCTATCTATATTTATAGAGTCAATCTCTATCGGATACCTTATACGTTTATGTGAAGCTACACGTGGTGAATGTTTTTGGCGTATCCGATAGAGCCAGGATTCCGGGGGCTTGAATGATGAGTGAATGGAAGTGTGGCCCATTGGACTGGGCAAATTTGGGCTGTCTGGACATTGCTACTCCTCACCCTGTCCTAGGGTGGGAAAGGAGGTCCGGATGATGATGATGATGATGATGATGATGATCATATATATATATATATATATATATATATATATATATATATATATATATATATATATTTATGTATAAAGAAATGGATGCCAGACCTTGAAAACACACTCCGTACAAAACCCTTCCATCCATCTCGATCACTTGTCAGTATCCAAGCCTCGTAAACCTTTCTTTCTTATATATTCTTTTATCTCATTCATTCGCCATCTTAACGTAACCGGTACCGCGCCTCCTCCCACCTCTGAGCTCACTCACATATAACCTTCTGGCCACCTTATTATTCCCCTCCCGGTGAAACCTGTCCCGTCAGTCCGTCAGTCCGTCTGCAATTTCGTGTCTGCTCTGTAACTTTCACATGCATGGACAGATTTTGATAAAACTTCACACAGTTGTTCCCCGTACCATGATGGTGTGACGCGCGCAACAACCAACTGTCTACTCCCAAAGGTCAATTGTTTATGTATGGTTATCATTCGGTAGGGAACTTTGTTTTGCATGGCAGTACTGAATGCACTTGTTTACGCCACTTCTTTCCATATTGACACACCATGTAAGCATGCTCTCTTCAGCTCTGTAGTCCACGAGCTTCCCTATTCCATGTCTTTCACGAATCACATTATTTCTTATCCTGTCCACTACGTGCGCTTATTACACATTTTTCAAAGATTCTATCTCCACCACTCTAACTCCTAACTCTCGTTTTCATGGCACACCAAAGTCTCACACCCAGAATATGTTGATGTGGATATTAATACTCCTTCATGGAATCGTCTTGAAGCTGCCATGCTCAAACTTCTGCTCCATATAAAGGGCTTCATAGTACCAGTCACTTCCATCCCTGTGACAATGTGCTTCCCACTTCTTTACACATTTACCTCTTTTTGCCACTACTCCCAGGTACTGGAACTCTCTCATCAATTCAAGTCTCTTTCCATTCAACAGAATATCACAGTGGGAGTCACCTTCTGCCTCAGTAAACATCACTTTACTCTTGTCTACAATAATTTTCATGGTACAAGGCTCGTACGCACCACCAAATATTCAGTCAGCAGAGTTCCTGTTCACTTTTGTCCAAGACCACATAAGCTGCATGTATCAGATCTGAAGTACTTCGCCCTTCACCATTCATTTCTATCCTCATCCCTCTCTCCATAAATAGATTTTTACCTTCCTCATAGTGGTAGGTGGTGGCGACCATCATCCATTCACTTGATGTGGTGATCCCTACTTCTTCCTTAGCCTTTATCATTCTTTTTCTGTGCCTGCCCTCCTCTCTTCCTATTTCTCCCATCTTTCCTGTCACTTCTTATTGCTTTTCTTTCCGTTACAGGTGGCTTTACATTGAGTGACTAGCCAAATGGTTTTTTGTAAGCCAAGAAACCATTTATAAAGCTGGGTGGTAACCATATAACCAAACCATACGTGCTCCCTACGTGTCAGCAAGTGGAGGGTTAGTGCCCCTCCCCGTAAAACAAATAACTCAGAGTCAAATGGCCACCCCTTACGGGATTATGGCGTCTGGCTATAGACAGATAGATAGACCTTTCTCATAGCTTCATTCCTATAAATATTGAACAATAATGTGGATATCACACATCGTTGATTTACTCCAGCACTGATGTTAAACCATTCTTTTATATATATTAGATTTATTACCATCATGAAAACTATTAACAGAATTCAACAGCTTTCCCTCCACTATACAAATGCAAAATTTTCCATAATCCGTCTTTGTTTACCTCGTCGTATTTCTCTTCTAGATCCATGTCATGAATACCTTATAGTCCTACTCGTATATTTCCCATTGCAAGTATTTGATCTTCACCTTCCTTGCCATTCAAAGCATTGTTATAATACCTTGCTAAGAATATTAAAAAAAAAAAGTAGCAATTAAATTTTGGCGGATTAAAAAATACCAGTAAATGAACGTAATTAATATCTGTAATAAAATAAATAACTTCTTTCAGTTTAAATAGAGATGATTAATAATACAGTAATTACTTTTGCAGTCTGAAGGGAAACATAAATAACAATTAATTTTTCTCATCAAATGCAAAACATAATCATTTTCCAGTCAAAGTGCGAAATAAAATATATAATAGTAGTTACTTTTTTTTTTTTTTTTTTTCAGGGCGGTGAAGGTTGATGATGGAGGAGGAGCGGTGTTTAAGGATTGGATACTCCCACGTGAGTTATTGTGTGTGTGTGTGTGTGTGTGTGTGTGTGTGTGAGAGAGAGAGAGAGAGGGAGAGAGAGAGAGAGAGAAATATATATTTTTACATTAACAGTTATGATATATAAATCCGGTATGTGTCTGACTAGTTTTAATTATTTTTTTGAGTCATCACTTATATCTTTAAGAGAACTGATATTTTGAAGTGAGTATATTTTTGGTGTGTATCTATTAATCTATGTTCACCTTTTCTCCTCAACCATCCCCTCCAACCTTGAACTCTTCCCCTCCCTTCTCCTCTTCCATCTTACCCTCATCCCCCCTTCCAACTGCCTCCCTCTCCCTCTCTCTTCTTCCCCCTTCCCACGTATACCCTTCCACTCATACTCCTATATCCCTCTCACATTCTTCCTTATTTTTCCCACCAAAATCCTTCCTCGTCCTCTTCCTTCTTTTCACTATCTTTCTATACCCATCCATTATTATAAAAAAATCTGAGTCTTTCTTGTTTCTCCCCTTTCCCTGCCCCACCTATGCCCCCTCCTCCACCCATCTATCTCCCCATTTCACCCCTTATCCCGACATATCTCCTCTCCTCCTCTCACCCCCCCCCCTCCCAGTGGCCCCCGTACTCCGTATTGAGTGATGAGGGTGGGCTTGGTGGGGTGATGAGGACTGTACTCACAGTCTTCACTACTCACCTGCATCTTTGGTTAGTACACACACACACACACACACACACACACACACACAGTGTGTAATATGGGCGGATCCAGGGATGTTTCCCATGCATCCCAGGCAATACCCCTAGTTTACAACACTAAGGTGGTATTATTTATTGTAAAAATATAGAATGCATCTTTTATTGTTTATGTTGATTTCTCCCACAAAAACCATTCTTACTGACTAGTTTTACTTAGTTGACTTAAACCAAGACTATGTCGAGCTCTTATTACTATGGAAAATTATAATTATGGACAACGCATAAAAAATATTCCTGCATCCGCCCCTACACACACACACACACACACACACACACACACACACACACACACACACACACACACACACACACACACACCAGTACATTCATTGACTGACTGTGCCACAAAACTGCCTGCCTGTGCAAACTGACTGACTTAATTACTTCTAATATACTATAGCAGTAGCCGTGTGTCTGTGTGTGTGTGTGTACGTTGCGCAGCCGAAACTACACATTCAAATCGTACCAAAATTGGCACAAAAATCCCAAAAAAATCGCTGATGTGAAAACACTTGGTCCCATCACGATTGAAAACTTTAACCATATTTAATGAGCGATCACATTTTGACAAAAAACGCCACTCCCAGCGCCCGGTCGCTTGCCATGGCCGAGTAGTTAATATCTCGGACTTGCGTGCGGACAACTTGGGTTCCATTCCTGAAGCGAGGTGAAGGCGCCTTTCCTCGATACGGAGGCGTCCTGGTGCACCAAAATTGGCATGAAAATCGCAGAGAATTAGCTGATGCCGAAAAACTTGGTCCCATCTCGATTGATGATTTTTTATTAGAGTTAAGAGCGATCAAAGTTTGGTTCGGAGAACAGTTCATTTGGTACCGGAACTTTTAGAAATCGAGTCTACTCGAACCACGAGAAAGCGAGTGCGCAGCGCAAGATCCCTCCGCAGGAGCAAGTGTAAGAGGGCCCGAAGGGCGCACGAGCACTTGTACTGACTATAAATGAGTGCCTGCCGGACTTACTGATTGACTGACTGACTGGCTAAATGACTGACTGTGACTAAATAAGTGACTGACTAAATTACTGAATATGACTACATTACTTAGATAATTTGCTGACTGTGACTGACTGTGACTAAATGACTGACCGTGATTAAATTACTATGACTAAATTTCTATGACTAAATGTCTGACTGACTGAATGACTGACAATGAATAAATTACCATAACTAAATTACTATGACTGAATTACTGGATGACTAAATTACTAACTAAATGACTTACCGTGACTAAAGGACTATGGCTAAATTACCATGACTAATATAGTGACTGACAGTGACTGACTATGATTAAATTACTAACTATGACTAAATTATGACTAAATGAATGACGCTGGCTAAATGACTAGGACTAAATTAATATGACTAAATTACTGACTAAATCCCTGACCATGACTAAATGACTGACTGTGACTCAATGACTGGCTGTGACTAAATGACTGACTGGCTAAATGACTGGCTGTGACCAAATGACTGATTGACTAAATGACTGACTATGACTAAATGACTGACTGTGACTCAATGACTGGCTGACTAAATAACTGACTGGCAAAATGACTGACTGACTAAATGACTCGCTGTGACCAAATGACTGGTTGTGAGTAAATGACTGGTTGTGATTAAATGACTGGCAAAGACTAAATAATTGGCTGACTAAATGACTGACTGTGACCAAATAAATGACTGTGACTAAATGACTATGACTAAATGACTGAATATGACTGAGTGACTAACTACATGGCTTGCTTTAAATGACTGATTGTGACTAAATGACTGTCTGTGACTAAATGGTTGACTGTGACTAAATGACTTACTTTAAATAACTGATTGTGACTAAATGACTATGACTAAATGACTGACTGTAACTGAACGACTGACCGTAACTAAATGACTGTGACTAAATGACCGACAGAGAATAACCGAGTGACTGTGACTAAATGACTGATTGTGCCTAAATGACCTACTAATACTAAATGCCTGAATATGATTAAATGACTGACTACATAACTGACTAAATGATTGTGACTAAATGACTGACTTTTTTTTTTTATGTGAGGAAGAAGGAACCAAAGGCCATGAGCCCGCAGTAACAGTTCCCTCCAAGAGAAAAACAAAATACAATAGAGAGCCAAATTCAAGATCCGATCATTTTGAGATGCCTGGACAAACTGCGTTGGAAAGACTGGAGATCATAGGCGGCAGGAAATACAGACAGAGGGAGACAGTTCCAGAGCTGACCTGTTGCATAAATGAAAGACTGGGAGTAACGGTTAACTCTTGCATTAGAGAGTTGGACAGAAAAGGGATGAGAGTTTGCTGCCAGACGGGTGCTACGCGCCCGTCGTAGAGGTGGAGGAATGCAAGCAGACAGTTCAGAGGAGCAGTGACCATTAAAGTAGCGATAGAAAAGAGATAAAGATGTAACAGTGCGGCGAAGAGACAGAGGTTGAAGGGAGTCAGTAAGAGGAGGAGAGTTAATGAGACGAAAAGCCTTTGACTCCACCCTATTGAGAAGAGCTGTATGTGGGGAGCCTCCCCACACATGAGAGTTGTACTCCACACAGGGGCGGATAAAACCCCTGTATAGAGTCAACAATTGTGCAGGGGTAAAAAAAGAGCGGAGTCTGCTTAGCACACCCAATCTCTTGGAAGCAGATTTTACAAGAGATGTAATATGATCTTTCCAAGATAAGTCCCGAGTAAATGAAACCCCAAGCATGTTCAAGGATGATGCAGGATTAAGCTGAATATTATTAAACATTAGTGGGTATACCTGTGGAAGATTTTGTCAGGTTGATAGGTGTAAGAACTGAGTCTTAGATGTATTAAAAACAACCATATTATTTTTACCCCAGTCAGAGATATGAGCCAAGTCAGACATTAGGTGTGCCATAGCCTCATCCCTTGTTTGTTGAAGTAACTGTTGAGATGGGCGTTGCGGGAACCGAATGGAAAGGTGAAGGGTGGAGTCATCAGCATATGAGTGGATAGGGTTAGATGTACAGCTAAGAAGATCATTGATGAATAAAAGGAAAAGAGTTAGTGATAGGACAGAACCCTGAGGAACACCACTGTTAATAAATCTAAGAGAAGAACGATGGCCGTCTACAACAGCGGCTATAGAACGACCAGAAAGGAAGCTAGCGATGAAGGCACAGATAGAAGGATAGAAACAGTAGGAGGGCAGTTTGGAAATTAAAGATTTATGCCAGACTCGATCGAAAGCCTTTGAGATGTCAAGTGCAATGGCAAAGCTTTCGCCAAAGTCCCGAAAGGAGGATGACCAGGAGTCTGAAAGGTAGGTGAGAAGATTGCCAGTGGAGCGTCCCTGACGGAACCCGTACTGACGATCGGAAAGAAGGTTGTGATAGGGAAGATGCCTTAAAAAATTTTTCTATTGAGAATTGACTCAAAAACTTTTGAAAAACAGGACGTTAAAGCAATTGGACGATAGTTGGAGGGTTGGGAGTGGTCACCCTTCTTTGGGACTGGCTGAATGAGAGCAAACTTCCAGCAAGAAGGAAAGGTACAAGTTGACGGACAAAGGCGAAAGAGTTTGCCTAGGCAGGGTGTAAGCACAGAAGCACAGTTCTTGAGAACAACAGGACGGACCCCATCAGGCCCATATGCCTTGTTAGTACTGAGGCCAGTGATGGCAGAAAATACATCAACTGAAGAAATTTTAATGTCAGACATGAGGAAGTCAGAGGGGGGAAGTGATGGAGGAACAGCACCGGAATCGTCTAAGGTGGAATTGGAGGAGAAAGTCTGTGAGAAGAGATCTGCTTTATCAGTAGAAGAAATAGCTACAGAACCATCAGAGTAGAAAAAAGGAGGGAAGGATGATGAGGTAAAGTTGTTAGAAAGATTTTTGGCAAGGTGCCAGAAGGAGCGGGAAGAATTCGAGTTGGAGAGTTGAGAGCATTAAGTATGGATGAAATTATTTTTAGTAGAGCGAAGAACAGACTTAGCACGATTCCGGGCAGAAACGTAAAGATGATGTGATTCAGGTGTGGGTTGGCTCCGGTACCTTTTGTAGGCCCTCTCCTTGTTGCGGACAGCATTAGAACAAGCGTGATTAAACGAAGGCTTTCTTGCGTTAGTCAAAGGATATGAGAAAGGAATGCATGCTTCCATACCCGAGAGAATAACCTCCGTAATGCGCAAGGCACACTCAGATGGCTCTCGGCCATGGAAGCAATAATCATTCCAGGGAAAATCAAAGAAGTACTGCCTGAGGGCCTCCCAGTCCGCGGCTCCAAAATGCCACAGACGACGTTTCCCTGGAGGGTCCACAGGCCGTACCGGAGTGATAGGACAGGTTAAGGTAATAAGGTTGTGATCGGAGGAGCCCAACGGAGAGAAAAGATTAACAGAGTAAGCAGAAGGATTAGTTGTGAGGAAGAGGTCAAGTATGTTGGAGCTCTCTCCAAGGCAGTTAGGGATACGGGTAGGGTGCTGTACAAGTTGCTCTAGGTCATTAATGGTAGAAAAGATGTAGGCTTGTTCACCAGGTGGATCCGTGAAAGGAGAGGAGAGCCAAAGGTGGTGGTGAACATTGAAATCTCCTAGAATGGAGATTTCAGAGAAAGGAGAAATGGATAGAATGTGTTCCATCGTAGAAGTAAGCAAGATAAATCGTTGCGTATATATATACACAACAGCCACCTTTGGCTTTGAAATGAGTATAGAGAAAGTAGGAGGATACAGAAAAGGGTTTGCTGACAGTTGCCTCAGACAGCTGAGTCTCCGTTAGAAAAAGAAGGTGAGGTTTAGAGGAGGAGAGGTCGTGCTCTAACTTTCGCTCTGTTAGAGCGAAAGTTAGAGGAAAGGCCACGAATGTTGCAGAAATGAAGAAGAGAGTCAGACAGTGGTTCCAGGCACCTCGAGTCGTCACCGGGAGAGGGGCGAATGGCGGGGGCATTTATGGTCCCCCCCCCCTGGGGACTCTGAGGCTTGGTGAAGAGATGCCATTTTTGTTGATTTTTGAATAGGAAGTGTAGTGTGTACTGTGCATGTAGTTCGGTGTAGATAGTTAGAGAAATTTGTACTGGAGAGCATGCTGGCCTACTCTCTGTGTAATTGAGACACTGAAAAAGTTCAGCAAAGGGAGATGGTAAGGAACTAGTCCTGAGGGCTAATGAAAGGGGAGCTCCAGCACTCCCTGTCATCAGCTTTCCATCCACCTCGGGAGTACTGCCCTGCTCGACTGGTGGTACAGTCTGTGACTAACTGACTGACTGACTGTGACTAAATGAGTGACCATGACATAATGACTGACTAACTAAACAGCTGAATAAGTGAGTGACTAGAGGACTGACTGAGTATGACTGACAAAATTTCCTACTGCCATAGCCATCGCTCACGCCACACACTTGCACAAGTGTAGAGCATAGTGAGAGAAATAACTGCCTTCCAAATTAAGCCTGAAGAAAATCTGCAAATGGCTAAATACAGTGAAAAACCCTGTCTCTACAAGTGCTTGTTTCAGATGGTTCTATTTTTTCGCTATGTATTCGTCAGACTTTGGGAAGATACTTGTGTCTCTGTCTGTACATTCCTGGCTTATACATCTGCTGACTGACTATCTAACAGGTTGATTTGCGGATTAGATTTATTAACTGACTTAAACACATGCCAAATAAATGACTGACTGACTGCTTCATTGATTGGCTGATTTTCTGACTAACTGGCTCACTGACAGACCACTAAATTAATTGGCCAACGGACTGAATATCATACTTTCTGTTAAAGTACCTTACAATATGGCTGATGTACTCAATATCCTACAAGTACCAGTAACGGAGCGATTATCTCATTAAGTGAGAAACTGAATGATGAACTATCTCACTGACTGACTGACCATGAATGACCAGCTGGCCTACTGAGTCTATTTACTTTACTCCTTTACTCTAACTTGGTCTAAACTTGCCATACTTCGGTCCTAAATGATAAATTATAGTGATAGACAAGTGCTCGTGGGCCCTTCAGGCCCCTCGCACTTGCTCCTGCGGAGGGCTCTCGCGCTGCTATATTTTAGTTATAGCTTTGGGCAAAAAATTCTATGGAGATCCTATACCGGGCGGCGGGAGCTGCGTTTCTTGGTCAAAATGTGGTCACTCATTAAATATAGTAAAAGTTTTTCAATCGTGATGGGACCAAGTTTTTTCAAATCAGCGAATTTTTTGCGATTTTTGTGCCAATTTTGATGCGATTTGAATGTGTAGTTTCGGCTGCCCAAAACACACACACACACACACACTCACACGGCTATAGTAGGACTCGCCTAAGTTTGCGGCCGTGGTGTGGCCCGCACCTGTGTACAATGGTGCCACGTTTCCCCAACTTGCGATGTGAAACGGAAGCTATTTATGTACAAGGCAACACAAATACGATAAATTCAGATGAATAAAACTTACACTTGTGTATTTTGATGGATGAATCAACAGTAATCTTAATATGCATAAAATATTTATACAGTAACACAGAAACATGGCATACATATTGTACAGTGTTGCTAAAAGAAATTGTAGTCACTTAATGTTTTTTAGCGTAGTTTTAGGGTGGGTAATAATATTACAGTTATGGATATAAGAGAATGAGCCTGAAAAAAGAAGAAATATGCCAATATCCAAAGTAAAAGAAATAATTCATATAATTCTTGTGAGTGGCAACACTGACACACCCAGTCTGGCCTAAGGTAAAGTACGTACCCCTCCGTAGACCCAAGCATAGCTTGTACAGGTGTTGCTAGGGAAAAATGCTCACATTTACTGGCTTTTACCGTAATTTTAAGGGCGAGGAATAATCACATTTATAATCATAAGCTAATATGTAGGACAAAATAGTAGGCATATGCCAACACTGAAGTAAAAAAAGAAAACATTATTCACTCGCGAGCGGCAACACTTCCACACCCAGTCGGTGGCCTTGATCTCAGGGGTGGTGTGGAAATGATGTCAAATTTACAATATATACAATATTATGTAAAAGAAAATATCCAAAATGTCTCTTGCAGTAAAAGAGAGAGAGAGAGAGAGAGAGAGAGAGAGAGAGAGAGAGAGAGAGAGAGAGAGGCAGGCAGGAGAGGGGCAAGGTTGAATGCATTGTCGGCATGACGGGGTGGTGGTGATGGAGGCATTGTCAGGCTGAGAGAGAGATGGAGGAAGGGGAAAGGGAATGAATGAATGAAAATCAATCATGGTACTGCAATAACGGGTCATCTCTCGCCGTATACAAAAAATGATAAATATCACTAAATATAACAAAACCAAATTAACAAATGAAAGCACAATTATAAACAACTTATAAAAGAATCAAAAGTACTCAGGGTGGCTCACATCTCCCGCCAGGAGAGAGAGAGAGAGAGAGAGAGAGAGAGAGAGAGAGAGAGAGATAACGGTATAGAAAACGTGGCAACACTGTAAACAGGTGCAGGCCACACCACAGCCGCAAACTTAGGCGAGTCCTACTATAGTGCTATAGTATATTAGATTAATACTACAAAATGATGCTGGTAACGAATAAGTGTTATGAAAAATATGTAGCTCCGTAGTACTGTTTGTTTCTGCTACTGACCTACTTGAAATAAACTATAAAAGAATAAAAATCTGGAAAGAGTTAAGGTGGACGAACTATATCACCGAGCGAATGATTATGTGACTAGGGAACTGGCTTACTGACTATATATTTCTTAACTAACTGCCTGATCACCTGAATGACTGGCTACATGGTTCAATGACTTACTGTCTTGGTGATAGTTGTATATTAAACTGACTATTTAATTACTAACACTAAATATCTACACTGAAAATGTTAAGAAGAAATCTAATAAACCTAAACTAGTAATTGACAGACAAGCAGAGAGGCAGATAAGAGCAGAAAGATAACCAGCCATACACATATATACTGATGAAAGGAATATAACTTATAATTTACGTCCATGCCATCATTTAACTGTATTTTCTTCTTCACTGAATTATATATCTATCCCTCTTCTGCCTTTCCTGCCTCTCTTTACCACTCCTCTTCCACTCCCTCTTTCTGTTTCACCATCCATCCTTCCCTTTTCCCCTCCCCCCACTCTCACTTTTTCCCCTTTTTTTCTATTCTTTTCTCATTCCCTCCCGCCCCCTCTCTCACTCTCTTTCCCCTCTTCTGTTCTTTTATCCTTCCCTCCTGACCCCTCCCTCTCACTCTTTCCCCTCTTCTCCCATATTTTCTCTTCCCATACCGCCTCCTACCTCTTCTTCCCTTTCCTCTCCCATCATTTCCCTTCCTTTCCTTCTCCCGCTCTTTCCACCCATCTCCTCTCATCTCTCCTACCCCTCGCCCCCACCTCGCTCCTCCCCTCTTTTCGCTTCCCTCTTCCCTGCCCCCAGCCATGAGGAGGTGCCCATTGCTGAGGCTAAGGGCTGGGGCTTTTCCCTCCCCAACGGCTCCTGGACAGGGATAGTCGGCATGTGTCAGAGAGGGGTACGTATTATACAGAACGGGTCCGTATTTTACCAAGTGATGTATGTATTTTACAGAGGGGGTACACATTTTACAGATGGACTACGAATTTTAGAAGGATATGCATTTTACAGAGGGCGTACTTATTTTACAGAGGAGGTACGTATTTTTTGGAGGGGTACATATTTTACAGAAAGGGTGCATATTCTAGAGAGGTACGTATTTTACAGAGGGTTTATACTTTGCACGGGGGTACAGTAGGTATTTTACAGACGGGTGTACGTATTTTAGCAAGGGGTTACATATTTTACAGAGAGGATATTCCAGTATCTTAACCCGCCCCATCCCGTCGACGTATGGGTACATTGCAACGATTTGCATTTGCCAGTCCCGGCGACGTACCAGTACGTCGTGCAATTGCAAGGTCCCTAATTTGCACAATTTTCAATTTTCGCACGTGATTTTTCGTATGTATACACGGGACACCTTCCTCTATTCCTCTACAAGATGCCAAGCAGGGACAATGCCTTACACCGCATAACCTCCCCCCTCCCCCCCTCATGCCATTGTCTTGCAAAGGACCTGTTACCAGTGACCTGGCTAGTAAAGATATTCAGGGCCAGAGTGATTCCCCAGTCGATGACAATGTGGAGGACAATGTTTATATAGCATTAGAAGAAGAAACAGCCAGAAATAATGATCAGGTAATGTGGCAAAAAAAGGTCAGGTATGGTGATTAGTTAGTGAGTGAAACAATGCTTATAATGCCTTTATTACTGATTGAAAACCAATATACTCTCATACTACATATACATTCGTACCAAGTAAATAAATAAATACTGTTTATGAGTGGATAAAATAGTTACCCTCCCATAGAACTCATTTTCTTTGGTGCCAGCATGTTAGAAAACCCAGTCAGGTAAGGAGTAACTCCTACCTGGATTGGGTATTTTAAACCTCAGGCGAGCGATTTCTCTATGAATTTTCGATGTTTCTCACCAAAAGTGAAGGTTTTAGCCAAAATTTTTTTTTTTCGAAAATACCTCGGGACTGGGGGATGTCGGAGGTGTGGAAAACCTCGGGACGTGACGGGTTAAAAATACTGAAATTATTGGTGCTTCGCTTAACAGTACCCTCAGCTGAACCTCTCATGTTAGATCACTTGGTAAAACCGCCTCAGAGAAACTTGTATTATTGTCTGTAACTTCTTCATTGACGAGCAGAGAACAGTAATTTACAAGTCATGTGCTCTCACAGCTGGAATATTGCTCACCCTTGTGGAGTGGACGTGGAGAAGTTGTACTAAATCAACTGGACGCTATTCAAAACAAAGCTGTAAGAATAATTAAAAACCTAACAGTTATAAATTTACAACTTCTCCTCCTAATAGGAAGGAATGTTCCTCCCTTGCATTATTTTACAGATATTTTTATGGCAAATGCAGAGACGAAGTTGCATCCATTGGGCTGTACTATAAAAACTAAACGCCAGTATTGACGAACGTGAGCGTCTGACGTTCCCGTGTTTCGTACCATAAATAAATTTCCTGTTCACACCAGACGTTCGTCACCTGGTTATGGCGTAAAAAAGTAATGGAATGTCACAGGACGATAAACGCCATGAGACACCCTTTTCGTGTAACAAATTTAAATATTCATAAATATGATAACCGGTTTTTCCATTTATAAAAACTTAATTCAGGAATCAAATTTTCCCCAGCAGGCTAAAATATATGAGAAATACAAGGCTGTTCATAAGATTTTACAAAACTAAACGCTTCCGTAACGAATACGAGTAAACAAAAACTATGGTGGCGACGTGGCGCGTAATATTGAGTTAAGATATTAAATTATGCCTTTTTTTTAGTTTATTTCAGACTACCTGTGTACTTTCTGAATAGATTTTTGAAACGGCAACTATTTGATAGTGTTAGCCAGCTCAGTGCTTTAAGTTAGCACACGAGGGCAAGTCGTAGGCTTCTGCCTCTAGTCCAACAACATCACTGTGTGCCCGTCCTTGCCTATGAAAAACCATGAATAAATGACGTTTAAGAAGTGCATATACAACATTATATTACATGGCAGTAATTACACGTATCAGAGTTTGGTCAGCATTGGTAAATGGTTAGTTTGGTTTGTATTTTTCACCTGTTTTAGTGTTCTCTCTTACAGTTAAGTTTCAGGAATTGATAATAAAACAGACACAAATTTTTCCTCTGTAACGACAAGTATGTGCAATAACTTAAGTTCTTTCTTGAAAAATTTGATTTGTTTTTGCACCAAAATAAATTGATAAGCTGATGTAGTTAAGATAGCTGGGTAAGGTCACCAGATACCGGTACGAGTGAATTGGTTGGTTAGGATGCTGGCTGGAATATTGCCTGTTTCAATCAAACACTCAGATTTGAGCATACGTACGTTGGCTTTAACCCGCGGCGTCCCGTCGGCGTACTTCCACGTCCTCAAGTTTTGTCACTGCCAATCCCGTTGACGTACTTCAACGTCCTGCAATTGCAAGGTTCATAATTTCCACAATTTTCAAAATTCGCGCGAGATTTTCGATTCGCCCTCCTACCCAACCCTCCCCTACCTGCCGCCAGGCGGGCAGCGTCCCAGACCCCGCATGACCCGCGCTCGCCCTTGTCTTGGTCACTTACCTGTTAGCAGTGACCCAAGTCAGACATGGCGCGGAAAGGTCTCTCAGACGATGAAATAGCATCTGCCCTGGAGGCCTTCACTGGAGATAGTGATTCTCCACTTGATGATGATGTGGTGGATCGAGATTACGTCCAGCCAGAGGAAGAAATAACAAGCAGTGATGAGGAGGTCCCTTCGCCCCGGAAAAAGCGGTATGTGACATATCGTAAGGCAAGGGAAGGCCAACCTGCACCCAAATCACCTGCACAGACATCTCTCCATCCCCTAGAGAGAGATTCTGATGAGGACGAGGACGAGGACGGCGGTTTAGGACGTGATGTTGCCTCGTGGTTGGAGAAGAAAAAAATCTCACCCCGAGGATCAGAAGGTGGGGCGAGAAGGCAAATAAGGTATGGTCCTAGTGTTTTGTCTGGGGAAGGCGAAAGTGGTGTGGTGGGAGTGCGGGGTGAAAGGGAAAGTGGTGTGGCGGAAGCGCGGGGTGAAAGGGAAAGTGGTGTGGCGGGAGTGCGGGGTGAAAGGGAAAGTGGTGTGAGGGAGGCAGCATGAGCATGTGCTGCACGTAGGCCTAGGGGGGAGGAGGTGGAGCCACTCCCCAGCACGTCTTTCGCCACACAATATTCCCAAACTTCCTCCCCACAGCCCCAGGATGTGGGGAAAGGAAGGAAAGGGAAGGGAAAGGGTAAAGGAAAAGGGAGAGGGAAGAGAAGTGTGAATGATGAAAGGCGCCACTTTCCACCTCCCCCATCACCACCAATGTTGCGTTGTGCCTTCAGCCATGTTTCAGAGAGTACCATAACTTCCTACACTACTGAAACTGTGTGGGATGGCGATATCACGCTCAGTATAATGGTAAAGCCAGTAAGTATTTTCTAAGTCATATATAAAGTTGAAACGAGTGTAATGTTTGCAGGAAAGTAATGTATAAGTTGAGAAATAGTGTAAGTTGAAAGAAGTGATATCAAAACTACACTCACTGGGTAAATCTGTGAAAATATGACGCTCAGTATAACACTCTGGTCAGTAAATATGTGATAGCAAGAATATAAAGTGGAAACGGGTGTAATGTTGGGGGAGGCGGTGGCTCAATCGGTAGAGAGGTGGCGTGCGGTCCTAACAGGCCCAGGTTCAAATCCCGGCTGGGGCAGGGAACAGTTTAAGGATTTGAATTTCATTCAATCAGGCTTTACTGATCTACCAGAAGACCCCGCCGACATGTCGTAAAAATACCCCCGCTAATACCAATACACCAGTCCTGTATGAGACAGCCCTAGCATGTATTCAATATGGACGGTGGGTGTTAGCGCCGAAGTGGTGACATGTAGAGGTGTATGGTATGTAGGAGGACTGCTGGGCCTTGATAGCAGGCTGTGCAGCCTATGCCCAGAGTCGGACACATAAAAAAAAAAAAAAAAAGGAAAGTAACGTATAAGTTGAAAAATAGTGTAAGTTGTAACAAATGATGTCACGAGTACACCCACTGTGTAAATCTGCGAAAATATTACGCTCAGTAGAACATTCTGGTCTGTATGTGATAGGAATGATATAAAGTGGAAAAGGGTGTAATGTTAGTAGGAAAGTAATTTATAAGTTGAATACTAGTGTAAGATGAAACAAATGATATCGCGATAACACTCACTGTGTAAATATGCGATAATATGACGCTCAGTAGAATAGTAAGGTCTCCTATTATGTGATAGCCATTATATCAAGTGGAAACATGTGTAATGTTAGTGGAGAAGTATTATATAAGTACAAAAATAGGTTGTAAGTTGAAATAATACTCATAGCGACTTCACCCTCTGTGTTATTATGCGCTATTATTACGCTAAATATTTACGTAAGGCCTGAAACTATCTCAAAACAGTTCTCTAAAGTGGAAAAGTGTATAATGTTATTAGGAAAGTATTATGTAAGTTGAAAAAAACACAATACGAGTTGAAACAACAGTCACAGCGAGTTCACTCACTACCTAAATAAGTGCTACCATTACGCTAAATGTTATCGTAAGGCCTGTGAATACGTAAAAACAGTTTAATAAAATGTAAAATGGTATAATGTTATTGGAGATGTATTATGTAAGTAGAAAAAATGATATGTATCATGATTCAGCACTGTTAGCGATTTATCGTGAACAGATTGGCCGATTTCACTCGGTTCGCCCGATGGTACAATGCTTATTTCACCTCTATTTTTGTATAAAATCCAATTTACTCTTGTATCACATGTTTTTATATTTGTAATAAATACATATCTACTTACTTTCAATGGTTTCCCAATCTTATAATACCATAGAAAACGTAAGAGCCTCAGGCCACCTACAGAGAACACGGTACCAGGTGTGACGAAGGTATACCTGTTTAGGCAACTTATGGATCCCGGTGAACACTTTCTTCGCGATTGACCATTGTTTCTGACCAAAAGCGAAAGTTTTAGCAAAAAAAATTTGGGTCCAAAAATGGTCGGGATTGGGGGGTACCAGTGGTGAAAAAGTGGTCGGGACGGGGCGGGTTAAAGCAAATCTTGTTAGTAAATGCAGATTTTTTCATGAGAATTACCAAAGAAAAAAAAAAAAAGCATCTTTCTATCCCAAGAGCTTTTCTTGCTTACAAATAGCTACAGGCCTCAGGAAATGGCCTGTTCCATACATATATAATATAAAAACTAGTTAATTGGATAAAAATGACAGCTATTGTAATGGGGGAGTAGCTTGGTGTAGGAAATTCATGGAATATTGGTTAGGGTGGAAGGGTTATAGAAAAGCATGAAAGGTGCAGTTAAGCAATGACTAACAAACAGGAAGTAATGAGATAAATGTTTAATGAAGGAGACAAACATCAAACATATAACCAGAGTAGGAGTCTGAAAATTTATAAAACAGAACTGGATGAAAGTACTATAGAAGTGGAATGATTTCTGGGACACAAAAAGGAAAGCTTGTCTAGCAGAGTGGGACAGAAATAATTAGCTACTGTATATACCATGTAACTTGGGAAATATTGCATACTGCTTGAAGGGAAAGGTAATGATAAAGAATGTGAATCTCAGAGTAGTATAATTACTGAGCTACCTCAAACAGGGAAGGTGACAATAATGTAGGGAAAAACTATAGCTAGATATATAGAAAGTGAAGAACAACTGTTACAGTACGCACATCTTATAACCAATATTTTCCAGTATGGTCTCCTGGTCATGGCTGGATGACAGGCATGGAAAGAAGCAGCTGAAAAATAATGGGAGTGTTACTGCATCCCTCTTGTGCTGCAATGAATGTCACCATTCAACCAGTTTTGTAAAGAAGTAAATTAGTCTCCATGCTAAAAATAATTCTCCAGTAACTCTGTATTTACATTTTGCAATATAAATTTAGGAACACATGATGTACTGCTGCATGAGTTAAAGTGCACATAACCTGGATAAACTGTTGTATAATTCATGACTGGTGAGCTAGCCAGGAACAACATGGAAATCTATGAAGAATGCAATAATACATTCACTTTGCTCGTATGAAATCAAGTCTGGATAATCTCAATAATTATTTTCATGCAAATAACTGCAAAAGGAGGATAAATCACAGTTCATTCTAGGCTATACATTACACTGTGTCTTCCTTGTAAATGCATCCTCTTTATGCGTTCTACCATCATTTGATACCAATTCTAGCGCAAATACACTTATTTCCTACATAAAAATAACAGTTTAGAATAGGTTAGCGAAGTGTCTGGTTTATTAAACAGAAGAAACATTCAAAATTTGCTCGCTTTTAGTGCTCATGCAGCGCATTCTCGCCCAGTCTAGCGACTGTCGTGGCATTCAAATGCCAGAACTGGGTTTCGCCAAGACTGACGGTCCAGATTTTTTATAGTAAGGATGGTGACGCTCAGTAACGATTGACGACTGAACGTCGCCGTTGGACCGCCTAAACTCTGGGTTTTTATAGTACGGCCCATTGTGCCACCTCCCCACGCCCTTCCCCCTCGCTACTCGGGCATATGGTAGCGCCCACATGACATGACTGGCTCACTGCCATATTACATAACGTCAGCCTATCAGAATTCATTTATTCCCTGAATCGCTTCTCTTTGGAACTCGCTTCTCAAGATCAATTTCCCTAAAACTCCAATCTACACAGTTCAAGTCGAACTGTTACTGATTTATTAATGAATGGAGGACTCTGTTAATGGGTGCATGGATTTTTACTTGGGGGAAGGTAACAGGTCTGTAAATGCTACATACGGATCTTTTTCTATCCTTCTTCAACGCAAGTTCGAATACCTGCTCTTGGAGAGCTCTGAGCAATTTCTTTCGAAATACAAAATTGCTCAGCTTGAAATTCTAGGTGTATTTAAAGTCAGCTGATGCATCAGCTGACGCATCAGCTATCAGACGATTTTTAATTTCGGCTGTAAGGAGGATTTTAGACATAAAATACAAAGTTGCTCATAACAGTTTTTAAGTTGATTTACATGCCAGTTACTGCATCAGCTAATTCCTTGGCAATTTTCAGTTTTGGCCATAAGGAAGCAGTTTAGTGATTTATGAAATACGAAGCTGCTCTGCCTGAAATTTTGGACTGATTCGACATGTCACCTGTCGTATCAGCTGATATTATTTTATTTTTTTTTTTTTTTCCATGAAGAGGCATTTTAACAACTTTGTTATGAAATATACTCTTAGCTGTATGGCTTTATTATAAATCAATTGCACTTATTCTCTGAGTTTCAGAGAAACTTAAAAATTAGCTGCAGTTGTCATGTCGCAGGGCTATAAAGATGGTCTCTTCTTGTTTTGTAGACTATTTAACATTTTTTTTTAATTTCTTATGTTCATCTTCGGTATATATATATATATATATATATATATATATATATATATATATATATATATATTGTTACGCTGTTCGCCTTTCCGTTCCCACGGATGCAGCCGTTACAGCTGGGCTAGGGGGATTATGCAGTATGTATCCGTGTCATTCGCGGAGTTTATATTAGCGAGTGCTACAAGTTCTTTTGTTTCTTTCGTTCCTGCCACTGAGGGCAATTTTATTTAATACCATGCTGAGAATGCATTTGATTATTTTGATTGTCTTATGTGAGCTACCAGTATATTTAATGATGTTTTGCTTGCATTAGAAGTACCAATTTATTGTAGAGAGAGAGGGGCACGAATTTAAGTTCTTATTAATTAATTTGATTCATGCGTTCGCGCTTGGCCGCACAGGAGCCAGCCTTTGCCAGTCTCTTCCCAGCTAGCTTCAGTATCGTGCGTGTATGCACACTCTCTCTATCCCCAGTCATTTTTATGCCGAGCTGGCGTTTTCATTTAAGTTTATTTTTATTCTTTTGTTGTTGACTGAGGAAAGTAGTTATTTTATTTTGTTTTGTGACCGTGTTGTCTTTGGAGGGCCAGTTTGGCTCACCGTGGTCTTCTCGCTGCCTTTGTTAACGTTCCCCAACACACGTACATACACACACACACCCCTAACCCCTACACAGTTAATCCCATCTCTTTGCTCAAGGCTAGTGAGAACCATCGTGAGCTATTAACTGCGTTCCCCCTTGGACACGGGTTAAGTAGAAAGTCGTCACAACCGGAAGTAAGTGGGAGGTGTTCCTGTAGGCTGTCTCGGGCGGTATTACTTCCGGTAGTGACGATAGTAGGCTAGATCTATAGGTAGGCTGTTCCGTTTTATTACCAAAGTACAGAGTGTTGCGTTCTTAAATAAGTACTTTTCCGTTGCGCAGTTTTTCTCTAGTTTGCGGAGTGTCAGTGCCGGGGTCTGTGTTATTTTTGCAACGCAGTGGAGGCCGATCATCTAAGGCTGACTTGTTGTCTTTTTGTAATAGCCCCGGGCTGGCGCAAACCGTAACAGTGGCGACCTCGCATCAGGATATCCTAACAGTGCCTTTTTCTTGCTAGGATATCGTTACCTTGGTGTTCTCTGTGCTTTGAGGTGAAGTTGATGTGTTTGTAGTTTCTCAGTCAGCATTAGTATTTTATTATTCAGTACTGCCATTGAATTGTCGCCATGGAGTCACGCGTGTCTACACCAGATCGCGTACGTGCTGAGTCACCTGTGGATATGGAACAACGAGAGGCACATAGCAAAGGTACTCCTCGTGTGAGCCCTGAGTTTGACTATGGTGCTGAGTTGCCTCGTTTCGCTACCCCACTATTACCATCTATGATGCCGCCGAGCCAGTTTAGAGCAGTTCCCCCAGGTATGTCTGGTGCTTTCCCGGGAGTTGTTCATTCCACTCCCATATACCCTGGAGTCTTGTCACCGGAGGCTCAGTTGCAGTTGGAGTTGAAAAGATGGAGATGCAGCGTGCAAAAGAAGAGAGGGAGATGGAAATGCAGCGTGCAAGAGAGAAAGAAGAGATGGAGATGCAGCGTGCAAGAGAGGAGATGGAGTTGCAGCGTGAAAAAATGCGATTTGAGCTGGAGAAGACTCGTTTGGAGGTGACTGCCAATAGACCAACTTCAGATACCCAAACCTCAGGCCGTGCAGAGGATAGGGAGAGTTGGTTCTCAAGGAGTCTAAAATTAGTGCCAGCATTTGATGAGTTGAAGGTGACAGAATGGTTTGTTAGATTTGAGAAGAAGGCTAGGGAGTTTGAGTGGCCCAGGCAGCGCTGGGTGGGCTTGGTATCTAATGTGCTGAAGGGAAAAGCTTTGGAAGTGTATAATAGGTTGAGCCCTGAGGATGTAGATGATTATGATGAATTTAAAACAGCTATCCTGAAGGCATATGAACTTAGACCAGAGGCTTATCGGTTGTTGTTCCGTGGTGCTCGGAAAAGGCCTGCTGACACCTATATGGCCTACGCTAGGTATCTGGAGGAGAGGTTAGACGAGTGGTTGCTGAGTGAGAGCGCCACTTCGTATAACGAGGTGCGTGAACTGCTTTTGATGGAACATTTTACCAACATGGCTGACAAAGAAATTGGTGTTAAAATTAGGGAGAAGAGATTTAAGACCGTGAAGGAAGCAGCGACGTGGGCTGATGACCGGGTGTTTGCCTTGCGGAGTATGGGGGTCAAGTATACTAATTTTCAGTATTCCAGGGAGAGGACTGTGAGTGGCCCTGCCTGGGATAAATCTCCCGTGAATCAGTCCAAGGGAAGTACAGAGGAGAAAAAGAATTCAGGGAGAAAGAGCCCTGTATCCAGTTCGAAGCTAGTTTGTTACTTTTGCAAACAGAGTGGGCACATCAAGCCTAACTGCCCTAAGTGGAAGGCCTCCCAAAATGCCAAACCAGTGGCACTAATTGTAGGTTCGAGTCGGGTGAACGAGAGGAGTTGGGAGAGTGGTAACGGTGAGGGAGAAGTCTGTGGAAAGCTGGAGTGCAGCTGGCTGTGCTCGCTGCCAGCTCAGGCTGAAAAGGTTACCCAACATGCTACGCCACCTCCGGATGAACTGCCTCAGAAATCGTCCCTAGACTGGTGTAAACCTTTTATATGTCACGGCACAGTGAAAATTCATGGGATCAGTTATCCAGTTACTGTGGCTCGTGATACCTGTGCACAACAGTCTGTGTGCAGAAACGTGACTGGAGGGCCTGTAAACTCAGGGAAGTATGTGCTGTGTAGAGGCATGAACTCAGATGAATACTATGATTATGTTCATGTGGAACTCGATTGCCCCATTGTTCAGGCTGCAGCTCAAGTAGCTGTTGCTGATGTAATGCCAGTAGAGGGGATTGATTTTCTGCTGGGGAACGACCTGGCTGGGGAGAAAGTATTTCCATCTCTTCCCCCACCAGTTGTGGCAGAGAAGTGTTTTGACGCCCCAGAAATTGGTATTGAAGTTGATGCAGAAGTGGAAGCCATGTTCCCGGTTTGTGCAATTACACGATCTATGGCACAGGTTGCAGCCCGGGAGGAAGAACTGGTGAAGTCACAGGTTCTTGGGGTCGACTGTGATGAGGCAGGGCCACCAATGGAGGAACCTAGTGAGCAGAGTGTTGCTGTAGTGGGTGAGGAGAGTGGGAATGCGTGCATGGGTGCCGCCCCACTTCCCACTCAGGACACTAGAGGTGGTGCTGAGTGTGTCTGTGTGGAGACTGAACCCAGCCCATCGACTGAATTAGGAGAATTTCAGGACGCTGGGGTCGACTGCGGGGATGCAGGACCACCGTCAAACGCGCCTGAGGAACAGAGTGTCACTGTTGAGGGTAGAGGTGATGATGATGTCAGTGTGGAGTCTGACATTCCTCCCCCTGTCGAGTGTACTAGAGGTGACGCTGAGATTGATCGCCCTTCGCAATCCAGTGTCCCGACCAGTCCCTTATCTCAGTCCTCAGTAGAGCTGGCGGGTGTTGGGCCAGCAGAATTGAGGGTGAAGCAACAGGAGGATGTAACATTAAAGCCCTTGTTTGCTCGAGTAGGGGAAGAAAGAAGTATGGAGTGTGGTAAGGAGGAGTTCCTGATTAAAGACAATGTTTTACATCGCCGATGGACGCCCACTGGCGCCACGGTGGATGGAGGAGTGGGTGAGTTAGTGCAGGTGGTGGTGCCTGTGCAGTATAGGGTGCCGTTAATACAGTTAGCACATGAGGGACCTTTAGCAGGTCACTTGGGAAACAGAAAAACAGTGCAGCGCTTAAGATATAAATTTTGGTGGCCAAGTATGCCGGGACAAGTTGCTGCGTACATCAAGAGCTGTCACACGTGTCAGATAGTGGGCAAGCCTAATCAAGTTCTTCCTGTGGCCCCTTTGACTCCCATTCCTGCAGTTGAACCTCCGTTTACCCGGGTAATCATTGATATCGTGGGCCCTTTACCTCCTACTTCTGCTGGAAACAAGTATTTGTTAACCATAATGGATGTTACAACGCGATACCCAGAGGCTATACCAATCAGAAGCATGCAGGCGAAGTCAGTAGTCAAGCAACTTATCCTGTTCTTTACTCATTTTGGCCTGCCCAAGGAGTTGCAGTCAGACCGTGGAGTAAATTTTACATCTAATTTATTTAAGCAGACAATGACAGAGTTGGGCATCAAACACATTTTGTCCAGTGCCTACCATCCGCAGTCACAAGGTGCCCTGGAGAGGCATCATCAGACTTTAAAGACAATGCTGCGCACCTTCTGCTATGATAGTGGAAAGGATTGGGACCTAGCGGTACCCTTTGTTATGTTTGCAGTGAGAGAGGTACCAACTGAGTCGTTAGGGTTTTCACCCAATGAGTTAGTGTTTGGGCACAGAGTTCGTGGTCCCTTGGATGTGGTGCGAGAGGCCTGGAGTAACAACAAATCTGGCAACCAGGAATCCATGCTTGACTATGTCTGCCGCACTCGGGAGAGACTGCATTGCGCTTTAGAGCTTGTCCGTGACCATCTAATCGGGGCTCAAGCGAAAATGAAGGCTCATTATGATAAGGTCAGAAGTCGTGAGTTTAAGCAAGGAGATGAAGTTTTGGCACTGCTGCCCATGCAAGGAAAACCTCTGGCGGCTAGATTCAGTGGTCCTTATATTGTGAAGAAGAGAGTTGGGGAACTTGACTATCTAATTGTTACCCCAGATAGGTGGAAGGGTACTCAGTTGTGCCACATTAATATGTTGAAGCCATACTATCGCCCAGTTGATTCTCATTGTGGGATGACTGCTGATGTCTCTCACCTGGGATGTGAAGGACGGGAAAGAGAGGACATGGCATCAAAGGGACGTGCTGTGAAGGGAGCTGTTGGTGCCGGTGATGTGAGTAGTGGACCAGGGTTACAGCCACAGTCCCTGGAAGGTGACTTTGGAGTGGACGTTGAGGGAACCAGGGATAAGAGCGCTTCTGTAGTTTTGGCGGTTGGTAGTGAGTTGGAGGAGCAGGAGGAAGTGCTTAGTCGTGGTGAGATGTTACCAGCTGACCTATGGGAGGGCAATGGTTATGCAGCTCTGGTGGAGAAATTGCGACACCTTGATCCAGTAAAGCGAGAGGAGCTGTGCGACAGATTATGGAAACATCCGAAAGTTTTTGGAGATTCACCGGGATTGACAACTTGGGCTACTCATGACATTGACGTTGGGGATAGTAAGCCTGTAAAATTAGCTCCCTACCGCATCAACCCTAGCAGACAGAAAGCTCTCGATAATGAGATCAAGTATATGTTGGACCATGGATTGATCAAGAGGAGTTTCAGTGAGTGGAGTTCACCAGTTACCTTGCAGCCGAAGCCAGATGGGAAGGTTAGGTTGTGTGTGGACTTCCGGAAAGTTAATTCACTGTCTAAGACCGATGCTTATCCTTTACCTCGGGTCGATGACTCCGTGGACAAGGTGGGAAATGCCACTTATATCACCAAACTTGACTTAGTAAAAGGATACTGGCAGGTCCCGCTAACGGAACGGGCTAAACAAGTGGCTAGCTTTGTTGTCAGTGGTGCAGTATATCAGTGCCAGGTGATGCCTTATGGATGGAAGAATGCTCCAGCCACTTTCCAGAGGCTTATGGATAAAGTGGTGGATGGCATACCCAATTGTGTCGTTTACATCGATGATGTCATTGTGTATGACACCAAGTGGGAGGAGCACCTTGATCATGTGGAAATGCTCATTAAGCGGTTGGAGGAAGCTGGCTTAGTAGTCAACTTAGACAAGTGCGAGTTCGTACGTGCTAAGGTCCAGTACCTTGGATTTGTTGTGGGACATGGGCAAGTGGCTCCACCTCGGGCTAAGGTGGATGCCATTTCCAACTTTGCAGCACCCCAGTGTCGCCGTGCCCTCCAGCGATTTTTGGGCATGATCGGCTATTACCGAAGGTTCATTGGGAATTACTCCACAGTGCTTGCCCCTCTTACTGACTTATTGCGCAAGGATAAGAAGTGGCAGTGGACAGCCGTGTGAGCAAGCTTTTATTACGGTTAAGTCTCTGCTGTGCCACCACCCTATATTGCGTGCACCAGATTTTGACAAACCTTTTGTGCTGGCAGTTGATGCTAGCCGAGTAGGGGTAGGAGCAGTGTTGATGCAGCCAGATGAGGGTCAGGTTGAACATCCCATATCATACTTCTCAAAGAAGTTTAATAGAGCCCAGAAGAACTATTCCGTCATAGAGCAGGAGTTATTAGCGATTATCCTGGCCCTGCAACACTTTGCTGTCTACCTGCCCCCTTTTGGCCCTGTGATCAAGATTTATTCAGACCATCATCCCCTGCAGTTTTTGAACAAGTTTAAATTTAAGAACCAGCGTTTGACCCGCTGGAGTTTGCTTTTGCAAGAGTACAATTTAGAAGTTAGGCATATTAAAGGGATTGATAACGTAATTGCTGATTGTTTATCCAGGGAGGGGTCAGGGTCTTGATTCGAAAATTTTGATCCAGGGCTCAAAATTTTCCCTTGGGGAAGGGCGTGTTACGCTGTTCGCCTTTCCGTTCCCACGGATGCAGCCGTTACAGCTGGGCTAGGGGGATTATGCAGTATGTATCCGTGTCATTCGCGGAGTTTATATTAGCGAGTGCTACAAGTTCTTTTGTTTCTTTCGTTCCTGCCACTGAGGGCAATTTTATTTAATACCATGCTGAGAATGCATTTGATTATTTTGATTGTCTTATGTGAGCTACCAGTATATTTAATGATGTTTTGCTTGCATTAGAAGTACCAATTTATTGTAGAGAGAGAGGGGCACGAATTTAAGTTCTTATTAATTAATTTGATTCATGCGTTCGCGCTTGGCCGCACAGGAGCCAGCCTTTGCCAGTCTCTTCCCAGCTAGCTTCCGTATCGTGCGTGTGTGCACACTCTCTCTATCCCCAGTCATTTTTATGCCGAGCTGGCGTTTTCATTTTTAAGTTTATTTTTATTCTTTTGTTGTTGACTGAGGAAAGTAGTTATTTTATTTTGTTTTGTGACCGTGTTGTCTTTGGAGGGCCAGTTTGGCTCACCGTGGTCTTCTCGCTGCCTTTGTTAACGTTCCCCAACACACGTACATACACACACACACCCCTAACCCCTACACAGTTAATCCCATCTCTTTGCTCAAGGCTAGTGAGAACCATCGTGAGCTATTAACTGCGTTCCCCCTTGGACACGGGTTAAGTAGAAAGTCGTCACAACCGGAAGTAAGTGGGAGGTGTTCCTGTAGGCTGTCTCGGGCGGTATTACTTTTGGTAGTGACGATAGTAGGCTAGATCTATAGGTAGGCTGTTCCGTTTTATTACCAAAGTACAGAGTGTTGCGTTCTTAAATAAGTACTTTTCCGTTGCGCAGTTTTTCTCTAGTTTGCGGAGTGTCAGTGCCGGGGTCTGTGTTATTTTTGCAACGCAGTGGAGGCCGATCATCTAAGGCTGACGTGTTGTCTTTTTGTAATAGCCCCGGGCTGGCGCAAACCGTAACAATATATATATATATATACTGACTTCGGTCGGGATAGGTCGATCATGCAGTGGATACTCAAACGGCTGATGATGATGATGATGATGATAAAGATAGTGGTCGATGGGGGCACTCATCATCCACTTACTCAGTGTAGTGGTACTCTATTTTGGGGTAGCTCTAATGTACACTGTGTGGCAAGCCATATGATTTCCTGTAAATCGGGAAATCATCTGATACGTTGTGTGGTAACCTTATAACCAACCAACACGTGTTTCCTGCATGTTAACAAGTGGGTTGGTGAAGGGCTAGTGCCCCTCCCCAGAAAACAACTAACTAAAAGTAGAAAGAAGAAGCCTCAGACAAGGACGGACAAATAGGCGACGATCAAGGATAGGACAAAGGACGTGGCTTCGGATAACGACATGGAATATAAGGGGTGCAAATGATGAGGTGAAAGTAAGAGATTGTCCAGGTGCTTGAGGGAGCAAAAGTGGACATATGTGGATTAACGGAGACTAAATGGTGAGACGAGAGTGTGAGAGAGTGGGAGTATGGATGACGTATATGTGCTGGAGTAGGTGAGAATGAGAGGGCAAAAAAAGGTGTCTGTACTGCTGTGTGCAAGAGATGAAAGGAGAATGAGAGTATGGATCAGTTGGTCCAAGGATTGTGTGGATAAGATCGAAAGTAGGATTACAAGCATGGGCGATTGTGTGTGTGTGTATGCGCTAGGTATGTGCAAGTAAAGTAAAAGAAGAGTTCTGGGCAAATGTGGAAGCATGCTTGGAAAAGTTTGAGAGGAATGGGAGAGTATTTTTGATTGGAGATATGAATGGAAAAGTAGGGAATGTGAAAGTGGATGAAGTAGTTGGTGAGTGGGGTATGCCTGCAAAAGTGGATTATAATGGCAGTCCTCTAGAGGATAGTTGTGCGGGGAGGGATTTGGCGATAGCCTATACCATTTTTAGGCACAAAATGATCCACAGGTGTATGTGGCGAGTGATGAGAAGGGTGGGTGGTGAACTGAATGATCTGAAGGCAATGATTGATTATGTATTTGTGGATGACAGAATGAGAAGATATGTAATACATGCAAGAGCACACAGAGGTTGGGGGAGTGGACTTTTCCACCACCACTTGGTGGTGGTGAGAGTTAAGGTTCAAGTGTGATGGAGAAATAGAAGGAGGGGTGAAAAAGTGAAAGTAGTCCATTCAACGAAGGTAGAAAGGGTGCAAGAGGATGAAAAAAATGAAGAATATATGAGAGGAGTGGAGGAACGATTGGGTAAATATGATTTAGAGCAGATGGGGAGGTGGACAGTGTGTGCAAGATATTCACAGAAATACGTGCAGCATGTGAAGTGGTGTGTGGGGTGTGGGGTTAAGAGAAAACATAAGGGGGTGCAAGGAACAGCATGGTGGAGTGAAGAGGTGAGACAAGCTGTGGTGCAAAAGAAGAAAGCATATAGTGAGTGGAAGGGAAGTTGAGAGACAGAATAGGTAGTTATATGTAGAGAGGAAAAGAGGTGAAAAGATTAGTAAGAGAGAGTAAAAAGAGAGGATGAGGAATTAGGAAGGAATCTGAGTATAAAGTGAAGGGAATGTAAGAAAAGATTCTGAAAGAAGGTAAAGAGAGTTAGACAGGGTGATAGAGAAGTTAGTATCGGAGTGAAAGATAATAACTGCAGATTGATAGTGGAGATGGGAGAAAAAGTGAGCAGGTGGAGAGAACACTTTAGGGAACTGCTAAACATAGAGAATGAAAGTAATGTGAGTATAAGTGGGTGGAGAATGACTTGGAGAAGCAGGAAGGTGAGAAGGGAGGAAGAGATCAGTAGGATGGAAGTACTGAAAGCAATGAAGAAAGTCAAAATGGGGAAAGCCCCAGGCGAAGTGTTTGGTGAAATAATGAAGCATAGGGGAGAGATAGTAGTAGAATGGATATGGAAGATGTACAGATTGGCATGAGAGGAAGGTAGAGTCCCGGAGGATTGGAAGTCAGGTATAATTATTTCCCTGTACAAAGGATAAGGGGGAAATGAAGTGTGTGGTAATCATAGGGGCATTTGCCTTCTTAGTGCAATAAGAAAAGTATATGACAGGATACTTATTGACAAAGTTAGGGAAATAACAGAGGAATTAGTTGGAGAAGAAAAGAGATGTTTTAACCTGCTGCGTCCCAGCAGATTTTTCACCAGTGACCCCCCCCCTCACCAATCCCGGCAGATTTTCGGAAAAAAATTTGGCTAAAACCCCCCCTTTGTATGAGAAACATTGGAAAATACCCAAAAAAAAGTGCTCAGCTGAGCTTATTAGTGCGTTATACAGGTGTTCCTCCAAATACCTGGTGCCTTCTTCTGTGGGCCCTGCTCCAGAGAAGACGTTTTCTATGGGAAGGGTAACTATTCAAAACCACTCAGAATATGTAGATATTTATTTATTTGGGGTGAATTTATATGTAGTACAAGAGTATATTGGTTTTCACACAATGATATAGATGATATAAGCGTTGTTTCACTCACCAAACACATCAATATGCCGCACCTTCCTTTATGACATTACCGCCTCATCACTTCTGCTTGTTTCTTCCTTTATCCCTCCATCATGGGAATCACTTTTGCCTTGAATTTCATCATCAGAGAGACTGTGGCGTGACACGTCTTTAATGGCCAGGTCACTGCTAACATGTGAGTTGCCGAGAAAATGGCGTGTAGGGGGGGAAGGGAGGGTCAGGTGGGACCAGGCAGTATTCCCTCCTGACAGAGGGTAGAGGAATGACTCCCACTTATGCCTACCAAAAATCAACAGCAAAACTTGAAAAATGTACAAATGACGGACCTCACAATTGCAAAACGTATGGATATGTCATCGGGTGTCACTGTGACAAAAAATGGTGACGTATCCATACGTCAACGGGACACCTCAGGTTAAGAACGGAAGAGGTTGTGTAGACAGATATTCATCCTTAGGTCTTTAGCAGAAAAGTTTCTAGAGATGGGAAAGAAGTTGTATGCGGCCTTCATGGATTTGGAGAAAGCATATGACAGAGTGCATAGACAAGGAATGTGGAAAATATTAAGAATATATGGAGTAAACAGGAAGTTGTTGAATGCTGTGAAGAGTATGTATGAGGGTGCTAAGGTTGCAGTGCGTGTGGATAGTGGACTGAGTGAATTTTTCTATTTGAAGGTTGGATTGAAGCAAGGATGTGTCATGTCACCATGGTTGTTCAGTCTGTATATGGATGGGGTCATAAAAGAGGTACAGGGTAGGGCAGTGGATGTTGGAGTGGCCCTAATGAGAGGGCAGTGTTTGGAAAGTTCCTGTACTGTTCTTTTCAGATGATAGTGTATTATTAAGTGAAGACAAAGGGGAACTGCAAGGCTTAGTGAATGAGTTTGGGAGAGTGTGATAGAAACGGAATCTAAAGGTGAATGTAGGGAAGAGTAAAGTTATGGTCTTCGAGAGAAATGAAGTCACTTGACCCGCGGCGTCCCGTCGACGTTCTTTAACGTCCACACGTTTTGTCACTGCCAATCCCATCGACATACATAAATGCGAAAAAATTGCAAGGTCCCTAATTTGCACAATTTTCAATTTTCGCAAGTCATTTTTGGTACGTATACACATGACACCTTCCTCAACAAGATGCCAGGCAGGGACAATGCCTTACCCAGCATGACCTCCTCCCCCCCCCTGCATGCCATTGTCTCAGCAATTCACCTGTTATCAGTGACCTGGCCAGTATAGCCATGTCATGCCAAGGTACAAAATTCATGGCCAGAGTGATTCCCCAATCAATGACAATGTGGAGGACAAACTTTACATAGCATTAGAGGAAGAAACAGTTAGAAATGATGATCAGGTAATGTGGTAAAAAAAGGTCAGGTATTAGTGAGTGAAACAATGCTTATAATGCCTATATTACTGCTTGAAAACCAATATACTCTTGTACTGCATATAAATTCGTACCAAGTAAATAAATAAATACCATTTATGAGTGGTGTGAAATAGTTATCCTCCCATAGAACTCGTTTTCTTTGGTGCCAGCCTGATAGAAAAACCAGTAAGGTAAGGAGGTACTCCTACCTGTAATGAGTATTTTAAACCTCAGGGGAGCGATTTCTTTATGAATTTTCGATGTTTCTCACCAAAAGCGAAGGTTTGAGCCAAAAAAAAAAATTTCCTAAAATGGTCGGGATTGGGGGGAGTCAGTGGTGTTAAGTGGTCGGGATGGGGCGGGTTAATGTCCAGTGAGGCTGGATGTTGAGGAAATGGAAAATGTGAGTGCATTAAAGTACTTGGGTAGTGAGATGAGTAAGGATGGAAGTTTGGAGGATGAAGTCCTTGAAAGGGTGCAACAATGAAGAAAGGTTGCTGGTTCTTTGAAAGCAACGATAACAAATAGGGAAATGAACATGGAAGTAAAAAAGCCACTGCCTGATAGTATTATGATACCAACTCTAACGTATGGAAGTGAAGCTTGGACCTAGTTGGAAGGACACAAGTCAAGAGTGAGGAGAGTGGAAGTGAGTTGTTTGAGAGGAGCATGTGGAGTTATGTAGAGCAACAGACTGACAGATGAGGAAGTAAAAGAGCATTGTGGTGTTGAATGTAGATGTGACAGAAAGCCTTGGGAGAAATACACCGAGGTGATTTGGCCATGTGGAGAGGATGGAAAGTATATGTGATTGAGGTGGAGTGGGGGAGAGGGAGGGGGAGGCAGAGGATTTGATGGAGGGATGGAGTGGAGAGGGATATGAGAGAGAGGTGTGTGAGCTGAGGGGTGGGCAGTAAAATGGCAGGAGACAGGGCGACATGGAGAATATTTGTTTATGGCCACCCCTCGCGAGACTGAGGCGTCTGGCTATACATACAGTACATACATACATATATAATATATATATGTATATATATATATATATATATATATATATATATATATATATATATATATATATATATATATATACATAATATATACACTATATATATATATATATATATATATAAATATACAGAATATATATATATATATATATATATATATATATACACACACACACACAGTGGTAGGTGCGGCACTCACCATCCACTCACTTGATGTAGTGGTGCTTTGGGTGTTTGCCCTTTCCTCTCTTCCTTCCCCTTCCGTCTTTCTTTCCTTCATTCTTTCCTCTTCCTTCTTCCTACGGGTGACTTTACACAAAGTGACAAGCCAAATGGTCTCGTGTACACCAGGAAACCATTTGCTATGCTGGGTGGTAACCATATAACCAAATTATGGGACCTGGTGGTTTAGTGGGTAATTAAGGCACTCCAGTCGGATTGAGCTTATGTAGGTCCAAGGAATGGTATAATATTGCAGAAGGTTTATTTATTTTGTAGAAAGGGTACACCCGGCAACAGTTCCGCCTGGGCCCCCCAGTAGCGAGATATAGTAGATGTGGCAGCAGTGTGTGTGTTTGTTCGTTTGTACGTGCTCGAAAAATGTTCGGATCGTCAACTCTCTCACTCCATTGTGAACGTGAATCGGCCTTTGTCAGCAGTTTTAATTAAAAGACAAATCCTCTTTAATCTGTGCTGCTAATGCTATATACTGATTACTTAATGACCTGAGAGAGAGAGAGAGAGAGAGAGAGAGAGAGAGAGAGGGGGGGGGGAATAAGTTATGGAGGATATCCAATCATTGTGGAATATATTGTAACGGGTAGCAATGCAACAATATTTCATTTTTTTTATTGTTGTTAGGAATACAAAGTGTCAGTAACCTGAAACGATCCACAATAATGACTGGGAAAACTATTATCACGTCCAATACAAACAACCTAGCTGTTCGTCCCCCCCAACTCCGACCCACCTACCGTCCTGACCTCCCGTCTCTCCCCCATAACCACACACCGCCATCTATGGCGTGAACTCAAAGGCCGAATCACGTTCACAATGGAGTGAGATAGTTGACGATCCGAACATTTTTCGAGCATGTACAGACGAACAAACACACACTGCTGCCACATCTACTATATTTCGCTACTGGGGGGCCCAGGCGGAACTGTTGCCGGGTGTACCTATTTTATAGTGTCAGAGGAAGATGAGTAATTTAGTGTGGGGCACGTAATACTGAACTGTCAAGAGGAGTGCTGTTGGCTTCGCTGCCGCACGATCTACCTAATAATGTTAGTTTTGTCTCAGTTTGAAGTGCAAATCCATAATCACGGCAAATGATCAAAATTCATAACAAACTGCCAAGGGGGAAAGCGGGAAAGAAGACAATAAAATACAGAGTACTGCCTGTCGACCGCTTATACAGTGCTTGACCACTTTCGAGTTTGGACTACAGGGAAAATTAAAATATCGACATTAACAACCTTTGTAGTATTAGCACAAATCGCGATTAAAATAGAAAGATATCGTGTGAACATAGATCTGGCAACATGAAGTACTTGCTAGGTAATGTTATGCATACATTTTTCCTAAACAAGGAATGTACAAAATCGAAGACCGACCGTCTTTTCACAAGGTTGAAAAATTGCTTATTATTTTTCTGATTTCTAATTACATCGAAGCACAACATTGTTTAGCAAGTACTTAACATTTTGCCAAACTATTTTCACATGATACTGATCTGTCTTGAAAGAGATTTATGCTGACGCTAAGAAAATGATCAGTGTCAATATTTTCAACTTCCTTGTGCTCCCCAAACTTGCCAGTGATCAGTTGCAATGCTAGGTGGGTCACGCGAGAGTGGAGTCAACAGTACACCCGCGAACCAAAGTTTCGGTATCCCCCTCGATGGAGGGAAGTGGAAGTCAGGGTTAGAGACAGGGCAGGTGAACGGACAACCGTGAGTGGTACTTTGGAACTGAGCTACGAGGCGAATAGTGAGAAACCTAATGACACTGGATTCGAAACATTTCCATGCAATTCACCTGCAAAACATTATGCGTTCGTAACATACATACTGTAACATATAACAGAGACTACTGTGTTATCATGGTGTCCTGTGATACTGACCCATCTGTTTCTGATCCTCATCACACAAATAAAGCACCGAGCCAGTTGTATATAAGTTGCAACTTGTCATTATAACTGCAGTCATAATTTTTGTGAATGTTATCCCTGGATTGTCTATAGCTATAATAAAGAATGATTGTGAATTTAATGTTGATTTTCACAGTAGTTGTGCGGATGGTTATATATGTGGCAATTATTTTATGTGGACGACTAAACCACATTGTAATGGACAGCGGAGAGCATTCGCCAATAATTTACTATAACCAGATGAAATTAGATGCAAACAACATAAAATATTATGAGACAACGAAGACACAGCTGTGGTATCCTGCTCCGCCTTGTTATCAAGGCCTTAACTGTGGCTTCACCTCATACGTGCATTATTTTCCTTCAGTTTCTGCCTCTTTTATTACTCTTACTTCCCGGTATCCTCTTACTGCGAGTCGTCATATTCCTTGGAGGGTTTCTTGTCGTCCGGTCCTATAACCCCTACTGTATTACATTATTCCTCGCATCATCACTCCCAAACAAACAACGTTAGCACAAGACTGCTGAATCTGTTAATACCATTATTGCCACTGCCACTACTATTCCCCCTTTCCCCATTGTGTCTACTGCAATTCCCCTCACAGTACTACTACTGCTACTCCTAGTACTACTCCACTATAAATCTGTATAATAATACATATGGTTGCCCTTATGTCTGTGTATCTGTTAATCATAATTATTGTCCCTGTCCCACCGTCGACAACTCGTCACTGACCCGGCACCGCTACTCCAGTTCCCACCCACCATGAATTCTACTCCTCCCCCACTCCGACACCACATTACCCTTCACCTCATCCTTGGGCCAGAAGGCCTGTTGTTCACCCTTTACCGGTGAATATACGTGGCATGCATTAATGATAAAAAAGAAGGCATTTAAGAGCTAAACGGTAATCGGCCTCTAAAATATTCTGTTTGCCAAGTCCAAACTTTAGGCCATATTTTGATACCATGAAGGTTTTATGTTGATAGCTCAAGCCGTTCATGAGATATAATAGGAACACACATACACACACACACACACACACACACACACAGATGCAGTTAAAAACATGATCGCTCCGCCTTCTAAAGGTAGGCGATAATAATATAATAATAACAACAACATCGTAGATGTATACTGTAGTGTTCCTAACATTACACTTAATAACTGCAGACCCAAACGTGCTTATATTACGGAGCACTGTTATATTAACCACAAAACCGACCACAGACCGTTCTTATCATTACCACTGCACCTTCCCTATAGCACTTCACCATGGTAATACAACCCACTGTAGTCCTCTGTGAGATAGCTACACGTGTTTGGGAAAAATAACAGTGCACAACATGCCTACAAACCGCTAAAATAAGCATATGATGTTTCACTGACATCCATCAAATAGCCTAGGAGAAGTTAGTGGACAAACAAACAAACGACTTGACACAGACAGACAGAAGCAGAATATCTCGCATCGGTATGTAACGACCTGACAAAACTCTTGTGATCCTGCATTGCAGGTGTCATCACAGTAATAATAATAATAATAATAATAATAGTAATTAATCACATGTTATTAGGCATGATACTGAGAAGAACACACACTGGAATAGCATGTGCCGACGCAATGCAGAATCTGTTTGCCATGACAGAAGGTTGGGTTGCGGGCAAACATTAATTTAGTATTACTATAACCCTACCATTACAGCATATTATGGCACTGTTTGGTTTTATATGTCACAGCTGTTTTCACTTGTTTTATCATGGAGATTATGGTGTTTGTCCTCCTCTGTATCATGGATATTAACATGTGATTACTACTACTACTACTACTATTACCACTACTACTACTACTACTACTACTACTGCTACTACTACTACTACGATTATTATTATTATTATTATTATTATTATTATAACTATGATGACACCTACAAAGCAGGATCATAATAGTTTTGTCAGGTTGTCATATACCGATGCGAGACATTCGGCCTCAGTCTATGTCCACCCGTGTGTTTGTCCGCTAACTTCTAGGGAATTTAGTGGATGTCAGTGAAACGTCACGGGTGTATTTTAATGGATTGTAGGCATGTTGTGCGCTGTTATTTTTCCCAAACATGTGCAGTGATCCCACAAAGGACTTCAGTGGGTTGTATTACTATGGTGAAGTGCTACAGGTGAGGTCCAGTGGCAATGATAGGAACGGCCTGTGGTCGGTTCTGTGGTTAATATATCAGAGCTCCGTAATATAGGCAAGTTTGGGTCTGCGACTTTAATAATTATGTAATGTTCGGAATGCTGCAGATGTATGTTGTTGCTGTCAATTTCATAATTAATCTTATTAATGGATGCCACGTATATTCACCGGTAAAAGGTGAACAACAGGCCTGGTGGCCCAAGAAGGAGGTGAGGGGTAAAATGGTTCGGAGTGGGGGAGGAATAGAGCTCATGGCGGGTGGGAGAGAGGGGGGTGGGGTGCAACTGGGGTAGTGGTGCGGGGTAAGTGACGAGTTGTCGACAGGTGGGACAGGGACAATATGATTAACAGATACACAGACATAAGGGCAATCATATGTATTATTATACAGATTTATAGTGGAGTAGTAATAGGAGTAGCAGTAGTAGTACTGTGAGGGGAATTGCAGTAGACACAATGGGGAAAGGGGGAATAGTAGTGGCAGTGGCAATAATGGTATTAACAGATTCAGCAGTCTTGTGCTAACGTTGTTTGTTTGGGAGTGATGATGCGAGGAATAATGTAATACAGTAGGGGTTATAGGACCGGACGACAAGAAACCCTCCAAGGAATATGACGACTCGCAGTAAGAGGATACCGGGAAGTAAGAGTAATAAAAGAGGCAGAAACTGAAGGAAAATAATGCACGTATGAGGTGAAGCCCCAGTTAAGGCCTTGATAACAAGGCGGAGCAGGATACCACAGCTGTGTCTTCGTTGTCTCATAATATTTTGTGTTGTTTGCATCTAATTTCATCTGGTTATAGTAAATTATTGGCGAATGCTCTCCGCTGTCCATCACAATGTGGTTTAGTCGTTCACATAAAATAATTACCACATATATAACCATCCGCACAACTACTGTGAAAATCAACATTAAATTCACAATCATTCTATATTATAGCTACAGACAATCCAGGGATAACATTCACAAAAATTATGACTGCAGTTATAATGACAAGTTGCAACTTATATACAACTGGCTCGGTGCTTTATTTGTGTGATGAGGATCAGAAACAGATGGGTCAGTATCACAGGACACCATGATAACACAGTAGTCTCTGGTATATGTTACAGTATGTATGTTACGAACGCATAATGTTTTGCAGGTGAATTGCATGGAAATGTTTCGAATCCAGTGTCATTAGGTTTCTCACTATTCGCCTCGTAGCTCAGTTCCAAAGTACCACTCACGGTTGTCCGTTCACCTGCCCTGTCTCTAACCCTGACTTCCACTTCCCTCCATCAAGGGGGGTACCGAAACTTTGGTTCGCGGGTGTACAGTCGGGGAAGAAAGAAGCTGGACACAATTGGCGGCCTCTGGCAACAACTCCTATAGTAAACACGTAGGTGGTAGTGGAAATGCGTGAATGGAGGGGTCATGTTTGTATCATAGTGTGTGATTGGTCAGCGCATTGCCGTCTGTCATTGCCATGTAGTCAAATATTGGAGAGGGTTTTGAGTATGAAAAGGCCGTGGTAGACATAATAGATATTCACCCTGTGTCATAGGACATGTAATATCTTAATTATTATACAGAATTGGCAATTTAGGTATATTTATTGATGTCACTGATATTTAGTGCATTGTGCAGCTGAAAGTATTTGTGGAGTCAAGAGCATCAGTCTTGAGTGTAGGTTCAGTACGAGACCGAAGCCTCAGATCCTTGAGTAAATCATAATTATTATCAAGAGAAATACATAATTTATTTGCGTGTTCGTATGAATGCTTTATTAATGATTATGTCATTGAAATATGACGCTGGTGCTGATAATCTTTGAATATATTATGCATCAGTAAAACGTTCCTCCCATGAACGTGGACAGAGCTTCATTGAGCACCATCCCTTACCGTGTTGGGGGTGGGAGGAACCGTGTGCACACACATTATTTCTTATTTTCTTCATCCAACTCCTATTGAATTAAATACTATGCAGTTACTAAAGAGATGTTTGCTCGATCCATAATAACAAGAGACTGCTGCCCGATAAGACAGATATCTCTGATACACAAAGTATTCCTCTTAGGTGATGTCCGTCACAGGTTTTCCCTCTTGAGTTGAGTTGGTGAGTTGGCAGGGTGAAGTATAGCCTTTTCAACGGCACTTCTGTCTTGACTGTTTCGCCCTACAACCTCTAAACTAACCTCACACGAGCATCCCCTCCAAGCCAGCCTCACACTAACACTTTCCTCCCGCTTCTCTTCCCACACCTAGCCCAACCTTTCACATAATCGACATGTCAAGATGATTCCTAACATCCAGTTCAGTCACAGAATTTGCACGTTACGTAATGGTTTATTATCCCACAGTTTAAATCAAGGAGATTCTAATGAACTTTTTTTGGAGTGAGTGCATTTTCAAGTTAGTGGAAATGTCCACACTCATAGGTTACATGTTATCAGGTGATAACAGTTATACACACTATCATAATTCATTCAGAAGACCTGATGAATATGTTAGCGTTTTATCCTAGCTAACGCTACACGATTCTAGTTCAATTACAGGGCATCGTTGCATATTTTGGGGTAACTCTTTCGCTGCGAGTTTTCTTCCGGTGATGTGTGTGGTGTCAGAGTAAATTACTAGTCACGTGCGGTAAAGCCCTAAGCACTAAATGAAAGGTGACGTAAGCTTGAGAATGTTACTGAAATTACAATAATTTCATTTAGCACTCAGAATGTCTTTCCAAATAAAAAGTAAATTTGAGATGCTGTAAACTGAGTAAAAGTGACACACATGGATTACAGTGTATTCAGTTTCACCTTAGGTGATTTCACTCGAATAACATACAAAATCCTTTACATTCGAAGCATCTTCTCCATAATGTATTTTTAAGTATATACTTGAAATATCAAAAGTTTTAATATAGTAATATGCTTAACAGTAGACGATTTTGCTGATACCTTGGAACAATCCGCCTTGAATAAGGACTATCCAAAGAATAAAGGTGATAACGATAAGGTTCCCAACAGACTAGTATTTTCAGTGATACAGTAATGAGCTACAAAATTATACATGACTTCTCTGTTAAGATTATTTTCTTGTAATCCTTTTTTTTTTATTTTTTTTATTTTTTTAATGGAAGTTACAATCAACATCACCGCATTGCCACATGTATGATTCTGTTACTTATGTTAATGAAAATGACGCGTATGGGTCTTTCAACATTTATTGTAATTCACTCATGATCGATCACATTTTTTCATACAATAACAGGCTGAGGTAATTTGAAGTTAGCAAGTCTGCAGCACTCATCGAACAGACTGGAGGGGTGTGCGTCCACCATGTATTCGAGGACAGAACAGGCGCAGTAGAAGCGTTAAAAGGGTACACACGAGTAATTATTAAGAATTATTGCTTTCCTACACCGGTCGGATTGATAATGTGATAAAAGTTGAGCAGCAGTTTGCAGGGAATTATGCGGATAACATGTAAGCAACAGATTTTTAAATATTCCACACAGTTATGGTGCCGAGCCATCAGTCCTCTGCACAAACTTTGGAATCGTGCTCTACCTTTGTTATTACAACAGTGGTGTCCGATTTGTTATGGGGCGATATATCTCGAATTACAGACTTATGACCTGTTTTAATCCGTCATGTAGCTACAGTTCATTTGTTGGCCTTCATTTGGATTCATCAGTATGGTAAAGGGGAAATTTATTCACATGTAAATTTTTGCTGTTCTGAATATAACATAAAGGTTCCAGTTAAAAATATCATAACATTGTTACCTCCGCCCTTCTCACTGACATCCTGCAGCCATATGGGAACAGAAGTCACGTACTTGAAAACTAGTTCAAGCTTCCTCCTTAGGAATTTCCATTCTCTATGGGCGTGCAGCACTATGACAATAATTGTCCATATGTTTTCAGCTGAACTGAGATTGCGTGCTTTGCTTGGCCAGTCGAGAAGTTCCATATTCCTCTGATCTTGAAACCATCGTCTGACGTTTCTAGCCGTGTCTATGGGAGAGTTGTCCTATGCAAAGATGATGCTCTCAAGGTAGCGTAGAGTGTAAATCTGCACAGAAGGGAGCATTACTCTTCAAGTATTCTGTGTATTTGTCTGCCGTTTGGCGACCCTCGATGTCAACCAGCTGACCTACCCCGTGCAAGAAGATCCAGCCCCTTAAGTTTACAGTGACGTGATTGCTCCAGGCGACCTCGTAGAAGTTAGAGCTGGCATACCTGGTTCATGATTTTATGTTAATGGGCTATTCTGCTATTCTGTAAACAACTATGATATATAAAAGATGAACAATAATAAATGGATGGACAATGAGTAGGAGAGACTTTATTTTACAATCACGGTACACTACATGTTATAACATTGATTTGTTCTGTAGTTAAGAGACACAGAGAAGGGTAGGAACATGGATGGAAAGATAAAGGCAGTATGTGTGTGTGTGTGTGTGTGTGTGTGTGTGTGTGTGTTTTAAAGAGCACAATAATTTATAACCACTGACACTGGTTAGAATGTGACCAGTGCCTTCATCTACAAGAACATTATTCAATAATGTTCTTGATGATGAAGACAAAGGAATAACTGAATGACAAACCATATAACAGTTTGCAGCCTCAGCATTAAATATCTTAGTCATACACTCTTACCTTTCATTATCTCTGCGCAAACAATGAAGTTTCCCATGTGATGTTAAACAGAAGGACTTTTCATCTCACCAAATGACATGCCCCCAGAAATTCAGTCTCCCGTCGGCATACCGTTGGGCAAAGCAAAGTTGGTGTTCCCTGTGTCACTTTCTCAGCTTTTCTTTGATAGTGGGCGTCCGATGGCGTATACCAGAATCATGTGGTCTTTTCTTCATTGTCGATGAAGTTACGTCGAATCCCAGCTGTTCCCTGATGGCGACAGCATTCGTGAAGGGGTCTGCTGGTGCTGCTCCATGTATAGCTTCATCCTCGGTGCAGTTTCTTGGGGTGTCCTGACTTTTGTCGATCATCAAGACGTTCTTCCTCATCACAATTTCTTTACCACTTATACACTGTTGTGCGATATATCCCTAGATCCCATGACATTTCTGAAGGTGTTAGGCCAGATTCTGTCATACCCTTAATGTGTCCGCGTTGAGCAATCTCAGTCGAATTCATTTTGACAGCTGGTGCTGCCAAGGTGCGTGGAGCTAATGTTGGCATACCACTAGGCGACGGTCAAACGCTACCAAGGTTTCTAATATTATGTTTTTCGCAACATTAAGAGACATAAATGTTTCAAATACTTTGCAATTAATAAAAGTTTGAAGAAAATTTTTTTTTCTAAATAATATGCCATGTATAATATTGTAGCACATTACTGTATCACTGAAAATACTAGTCTGTTGGGAACCTTATCGTTATCACCTTTATTCTTTGGATGGTCCTTATTCAAGGCGGATTGTTCCAAGGTATCAGCAAAATCGTCTACTGTTAAGCATATTACTATATTAAAACTTTTGATATTTCAAGTATATACTTAAAAATACATTATGGAGAAGATGCTTCGAATGTAAAGGATTTTGTATGTTATTCGAGTGAAATCACCTAAGGTGAAACTGAATACACTGTAATCCATGTGTGTCACTTTTACTCAGTTTACAGCATCTCAAATTTACTTTTTATTTGGAAAGACATTCTGAGTGCTAAATGAAATTATTGTAATTTCAGTAACATTCTCAAGCTTACGTCACCTTTCATTTAGTGCTTAGGGCTTTACCGCACGTGACTAGTAATTTACTCTGACACCACACACATCACCGGAAGAAAACTCGCAGCGAAAGAGTTACCCCAAAATATGCAACGATGCCCTGTAATTGAACTAGAATCGTGTAGCGTTAGCTAGGATAAAACGCTAACATATTCATCAGGTCTTCTAAGAGAAATATTTTGTGTATAGAGATATCTTCTTGGCAGCAGTCTCTTGTTATTATGAATCGAGCAAACATCTCTTTAGTAACTGCACAGTATTTTTTTCATTAGCAGTTGGATGAAGAAAATAAGAAATAATGTGTGTGCACACGGTTCCTCCCACCCCCAACACGGTAAGGGATGGTGCTCAATGAAGCTCTGTCCACGTTCATGGGAGGAACGTTTTACTGACGCATAATATATTCAAAGATTATCAGCACCAGCGTCATATTTCAATGACATAATCATTAATAAAGCATTCATACGAACACGCAAATAAATTATGTATTTCACTTGATAATAATTATGATTTACTCAAGGATCTGAGGCTTCGGTCTCGTACTGAACCTACACTCAAGACTGATGCTCTTGACTCCACAAATACTTTCAGCTGCACAATGCACTAAATATCAGTGACATCAATAAATATACCTAAATTGCCAATTCTGTATAATAATTAAGATATTACATGTCCTATGACACAGGGTGAATATCTATTATATCTACCACGGCCTTTTCATACTCAAAACCCTCTCCAGTATTTGACTACATGGCAATGACAGACGGCAACGCGCTGACCAATCACATACTATGATACAAACGTCACCCCTCCATTCATGCATTTCCACTACCACCTACGTCTTTACTATAGGAATTGTTGCCACAGGCCGCCAATTGTGTCCAGCTTCTTTCTTCCCCGACTGTACATGTGCTATGAAGGTAGTGCTTATACCGTGGTGTCAGAGGGGGTAATATAGCATCTGAAGGAGTCTGGTTGTAGAGTCAGAAGGGGTATTTACAGTGTCGGGGAAAGTACTTATAAAATCGCGTAAGAGGAGTTACATATGGTACAGTTTGTACAGAAAGAGGCATAAGTATCTTCACAAAGACATAAATACGTGGTGGAAAAAACCTAACCATCTGAAACACTCATTATACTTCTTTCACTTTAACGTGGCCTAAAATTGCCATCTCACCCCATGTTTAATGCTAAGATGTAGGAATAATTTAACACCGACATAAAATGCTTGTCATGAAGAAGTGCTATGAAAGGGATGTCGAGCCGATGTACTTTTTCCTCCATTTTCTTACGTGACATACGCTACAAAAGGCCGGATATCTAGGCCAAGCTAAAATGAAAAGTGCATAGTAAAAATGGGGTTTTCAACGTATGTTTCACCAGTTGTATATTTTCTTCAAAAGGAATGGGAAAAAATGTTGTTTCTTTGATGGTACAGTTGCAGTTCATATTAACGTTCCACTTATGCTGACAATATTGAAACTCGTACACACATTAATATTCTAAAATATTTTCTGGCCTCCAAAAATCGCATCACTGGGAGTCATAAATCAAAGCCCACTGTCTCAGTATTATCATTATGAAATGTACAAATAATTCTCTTACCTGTACGTTTTCCTGTATCATTTGACTCTTTTATGGTCACGTTTTCTCCAGTATAAAGCTTCGGTTAAAGCCAGACGATTTTATTCAGCTGAGTGGGTGATAAGAAGCAACGTGTTATCACATTCCTTGCGAGAATACATTTCAATTTTTATTATTCTTCTCAACAGACATTAAATGACCCTCGGGAAGGACCTCTCTTGTGAAAGGGTCAATATATCTTCATTAACACAATATCTAAGGAGATATCTTGTATTTTATTCGACACATTACTTTTCTCAGCTTTTCGTGTTGAAGGTGGAAAAGTTCACTACGCAAGATATGACCCAAGCTGAAAATTACAATTTAAAATAAAATATCGTTTGCAACTGAAGACAGTCGTCTGATGGTAGCCAGAATAGTATAAAAACTTCAGAGATTCTAAGACGAATCTCATGTTTATAGGAGGCGAAGGAAAATTTTCTTGTCTACACTATATAGTTTTTATTATTTTTATTTTTCTTGTATGTTGTATTGCATTTTCATATTCTCTCTCTCTCTCTCTCTCTCTCTCTCTCTCTCTCTCTCTCTCTCTCAGCAAATAACCTGCTCATTGAACATTTAAATACACAAACTTTACGGAATAATCTAGACGAAATTAAACTCTTAATTCAATAAAGAAACATAGACATCCTCTGTGTCAGCAAAAACCTGACTGCTTCCTCACATCCCTAATGCATACACAAGCATCCCAAATTATCCCAACTTCCAACACGACCACTCCTTTTTCCGTCCTCAGCCAGTCGACACAAACACTGTTATTCTAACCATCAAAAACCTCCAAGAAACAAAATCCTTTGGCTAGGACAACATTCCACTAAGATGTATGAAGGACCCTCTCTTCATTATGGCATTCTTCCTAACTATAATAATTAGCACGTCTATCACCACCGGAGCTTTTCCCTCATCCTGGAAACACGCCACTGTCACTCCACTATTTAAAACACGTGGTGCTAATGATACGAGCGATTATCGTCCTATCTCTCTTCTGCCACTATTTTCCAAAATAATAGTACAAATTGCCACTAACCAACTCATAAATTTCCTAGAAACAAACAACTTTCTTTCCAGTACTCAACACGGCTTCAGACCAAAACTGTCTACAGAAACAGCACTTACACTAACCACAAATAAAATCTGTGATGTATGGACAACAAACTTATATCCCTATTAACCCTTTGTGACCTATCAAAGGCATTTGGCAGTGTCAGCCACAATATCCTGCTACAAAAATTACAGCAGACACACCTTGACACCTTTCAGTTTAATTACTTAAGTAACAGAACACAGTCCGCCCACATTAACAGTACAATCTCGTCCAGCTCAAATGTAAATTTTGGCGTCTCTCAGGCTTCAGTCCTACAGTAGGCCCAATACTCTTCAACATATTTGTAAACGACATCTCATTACACGTCAATCAATCTTTGTTAGTGCAATATGCTGGCGACACCCAGGTCCTACACAGTGACACAATATCTGAAGTAAATATCTTAGTTACCGAAACGGAAGTAACCCTACAAGCCAGGTTATATTTCCTAAAAAAATGTACATGGGAGCCTTGACATTGAGAAATCGAATAAAATCTTATTTTCACAGAGCAACTTGCCTATTAACAGTGCAGTTTCTCGTACCAGGTACCCTGAATCACTGCAACATAATATGACCTATCACAAATTGTTCCTTCATAGCCAAGATGCAATGGCACAGAACTTCGCCATAGAGGTCGCAGATGGAAGAGCAAGGAAGTTCGATCATGTAACTTCAATTTTCAGTGAATTTAAGGAGTTAAACATAAATGAACAATTCACACTTAACCAAGATATTACTATATTTAAAAAAATAACCAACACCCTGAGGGCATGTTATCTTTGCCATCTGTACGTATTATGACCGACAGCATTACCAGACAGAAAAATACCCTTTAAATCACCAAGAGAAACACTGACACAGGAGCCAAAGCGCTTTTTATAATCGGTCCAAAATTATGAAACCAACTTTCGTAACCCTTTAGACGGGCCAATAGTCTACCGTCATTCAGATCTAAGCTACAGGAACATCAAAAAAATAAATAACTATATCTGTATTTATGTGTACACACACACACACACACACACACACATATATATATATATATATATATATATATATATATATATATATATATCATCAGCAGCAGCAGCCATAACTAGTCCACTGCTGAACAAAGGCCTCCCCCAACCTTTTCCACGAATTTCTTGACTAAGCCAATCTTTGCCACGTTTTCCCTGCAAATTTCTCTATCTCATCTCTCCATTTTTTTGTCTGGCCTTTTTCTGCTACACTTACATTCTCTTGGTGTCCAGTCCCTCAGCCTCTTACTCCATCGGTTATCCCTTATTATTGCTATATGGCCTTCTCACCTCCATTTCTGTTCTTTTATAACTTCTATAATATCTTTGACTTTAGTCTGCTCTCTCACCTAAGCTGATCTTTTCCTGTCTCTTAAAGATATTCCCAACATTAACCTTTTCATTGCTCTCTGCGAACAGATTAGTTTATTTTCCATTGATTTTGTCAGTTTCCAGGTCTCACACCCATACGTCATAGCTGGAATTATACATTCGTTATATACTTTTCGTTTCATACAAACTGGCAAGCTGCTTTTCATAATGTCCATGTTTAACGGAGGCTTTCCATCCAATTGTAATGCGTCTTTTTATATCGCTATCATGATCTTTCGTTAATTTTAGTATTTGTCCCAAGTAGTTGTGTTCCTTAACTTCTTCAAGAATTTCATCGCTTTTTCTGATAACGCTCTTTGGTGTTTGTGGATTAAACATTACTTTAGTTTTACTTCGGTTCATCTTCAGTCCCACTTTCAGACTTTCTCTGTTCAGGTCATTTAACATTTCTTGCAATGCCTCCGCTGTTTCTGAGATTAGGACAATGTCATCTGCAAATCTTAAATGGTTTAGCTTTTCTCCATCAATGTTCACTCCTTTGTTTTCCTAGCCTAGCTTACTGAAAATACTTTCTAGGCATGCTGTAAATAATTTTGGTGAAATTTTATCTCCCTGACGCACGCCCTTCTCAACCTTAATTTTTTCTGAGTCCTTATGTAATTTAACTGTAGCAGTTCCCTCTTTATATATGTTTTCGAGCAGGTTTACAATGTTCTCATTCATTCCTTGTTCTCGCAATGAATTTATAATTGCTATGTGCTCCACTGAGTCGAAAGCCTTTTCGTAATCGACAAAACTTAAGCAAAGTGGTTTATTATATTCTATAGTTATCTCATTTAGCTGGTTCATTGTATGTAGATGATCAATGGTCGAATACCCGCTTCGGAATCCTGCCTGTTCACGAGGTTGGTTTTCCTCCAAAATTGTTGTTATTTTGTTCGTAAGGACTTTAGTGAAGAGTTTGTAAATGACTGATAATAAGCTAATGGGTCGATAGTTACTAAGATCTTTTGAGTCACTTTTTTTTTTTTTTTTTTTTTTTTTTAGAGTAAAATAACTATTGCATTACACCATGTTTTGGGAATTTTCTTCTGTTTTATACAGTGGGTAAATAAGTGAGCAAGCCTATTTTGTACTTCTACTCCGGCGTCCAACAGTAAATCTATTCCTATTCCATCTTCACCCGGAGCCTTCCCTCTTTTCATATTTTTAAGACATATTTACTTCGTCTGGTGTTACCTCAGGTATTTCACTTGTGTCAACTGAAAAGTTAGCTGTTGGTACTACTGTCTTTGATGCATACAGTTCTTTGTAAAATTCTTCAACTCTCTTCACCATCTTACCTCTGCATTTAATGATTTCACCTTTTTTTTTCTTTCAGTGATGTCATTTGTTGCTTTCCTAGTGCCATTTTACTTCGGACCTGTTTCAGACTTTTTCCATTTTTGATGGTTTCTTTGATCTGATCCATGTTTCTCTTTCTTTTTTCTTCCCTTTGTCTTTTGTTGATAAGCTTATTTAATTCTGCTTGTCCTATTTCGTCTTTCTTTGTATTACTTTCATTTCCATTCGTTTTTTCATAAGCTCGAGTGTCTTTTCTGAATACTTTTTGGCTCTGGTTGTAGTAGATTTTCCTACTACCTCTGCTGATTCCCTTAGCACTTTTGTTAGTCTGTCATTCAGCTCATCAATGTCACATTCAGCATTACTTAGAGCCTGAAATCTGTTCTTAATTTCCAACTGAAAGGCTGTTTTGTTTTCATTCAGTATTATTGAGCATATCTTTTTGTCTTTAATCATCTTCTTTCTTTTATTTCTAAAATTGAATCTGGCTGTGCACCTTACCATTCTATGATCACTACCTATATTTAATTTGTTGATAACTGTGACATTTGTGATTGTGTTATTCTTATCTGCTATAATGAAGTCGATTTTATTCTTTGTTTCTCCATTTGGGCTTCTCCAGGGCCACTTTCTTTCTGTTCTTTTGTGGAAGAATGTGTTCATTATTCTCATGTTAAACATTTCAGCAAAATTTACCAGCATTTCTCCTCTTTCATTCCTTTCTCTCACTCCAAATTTTCCCATACATGCTTCTCCATTTTTCGACTTGCCAACTTTTGCATTGAAGTCTCCCATGAGTATGGTATATGTTGTCTTTTCTTCTTCCATAATCTGGGAGATGTCATCATAGAATGTTTCTATTTCTTCATTTGGGCTTTGAGAAGTTAGTGCATATACTTGTATGACTTTCATGGTATACTTTTTTGCATAGTCTAATGACAACAAATGCTGCTCTGTCAGATACACTGCTGAATTTAACAATGTTGTCTGCAAGATTTCTGTTAATTAGAAATCCTACACCACTAACTCTTTCATTTTCCCTTCCTCTGTAGTAAAATAGGTGTTTGCTGTCTTCAAGCTGAATTACTTTTTCTTCTTTTCTGCGGATCTCACTCAAACCTACAATATCTCAACTAATGTTTTCCAGTTCAGTCATCAGGTTATCAAGTTTGTAATCTTCTGCGAGGCTTCTTACATTGTATGCATAGATCTTCATCGATTTCAGTTTCTTTAACATCCAAGAGTCTAATTTTCCAACACAGTGCCTACTCACTTTCGGTGGCACGCTCCCCGTAAGCACAGGAGGCAGTGTGGTTGGACCTTTAGTAGATGATGATCCAACAGGAACGCCCGTCAAATAATTTGCAATAGAACTAATATTTGGTTGGGAGGGTTGTGGAAAATAATCTCACCTCCCTGACATATAGTTTCTGGTGAGATGTATTTTTTTTGCCACCTTTTTCGTTATATTTGGTGGAGCCCTAAATATCTCTAGGGGATCCCATGGTCCGCGCCGTCTAAGACGGTACCCCTCGTATATCTACAAGGCCTTCCCCTATCCGCCACCTGGGGATTCGCCAGGTAGCAGTGGGATCCTGCCCCTATATAAACAAACAAGAAGCCTCGGACAAGGACTGACCAAACGATGACGACCCAGGACCGGACAAAGGACTTGGTAATGGCTACGTGGAATGTAAGAGGAGCGAATGATGAGGTGAAAGAGAGAGAGATTGTCCAGGTGCTTGAGGGTGCGAAAGTGGATGTATGTGGAATGACTGAAACAAAATGGAAAGGAGAAAGTGTGAGAGAATGAGAGTATGGATGGGGTTTATGTGCAGTAGGTGAGAATGAGAGGGCAAAGGAAGGAGTATGTTTAGTTGTAAGTAAAAGATGGAAGAAGAGCATAAGACAGTATGGATCACTTGGGTCAAGGATTGTGTGGGTAAAGTTGAAAGTTGGAAAACAAATGTGGGCGATTGTGTGTGTGTATGCGCCAACGCAAGATCATGCTAGCAGAGTGAGAGAAGAGTTCTGGACAAATGTGGAAGTGTGCATGGAAAAGTTTGGAAGGAATGAGAGTGTTTTTGATCGGTGATATGAATGGTAAAGTAGGGAATGTGAAGGTGGATGGAATAGTTGGTGAGTGGGGTGTGCCTGCTGCGATAGATGAGAATGGCAGTGCGTTAGTGGACATTTGTGCTGGGAGGGGGTTGATAGCCAATACCCTCTTCAGGCATAAAATGATCCGCAGGTATACATGGCGAGTGATGAGAAGGGTGGGTGGTGAACTGAATGAAAGGAAGGCAATGATTGATTATGTGTGTGTAGATGAAAGGATGCGAAGATGTGTAATGGATGCAAGAGCTTATAGAGGTTGGAGGAGTGGACTTTCTGACCACTACTTGGTGGTGGCCAGAATTAGGATACAAGTAAGATGGAGGTATAGAAGAAGGGAAAGACGAGAGGAAGGAGTAGTTGCAAGGAGAGTGGAAAGGTTACAAGAGGATGAGAAAAAGGCAGAGTATAAGAGAGAAGAGGAGGAACGATTGGGCAAATATGAACTGGAGCAGATGGGGGACGTGGAAGGTGTGTGCAGGATATTTACAGAAGAAATATGTGCAGTTTGTAATGTAGTGTGTGGGAGGAAGAGAAGATGGAGGGGGGTGCAAGGAACAGTGTGGTGAACTGAAGAAGTGAGACAGGCTGTGGCACAAAAGAAGAAAGCATACAATGAATGGATGAGAAATAGGGACGTGGAAGAAGTTGAGAGACGGGAGAGAGAGTTATATGTAGAAAGAAAGAGAGAGGTGAAAAGATTAGTAAGAGAAAGAAGAGAGTGGATGAGGAATTTGGAAGGAATTTGAGTGTAAAGTGGAGGGACTGTAAGAAAATGTTCTGGAAAGAGGTGAAGAGAGTAAGACAGGGTGGAAGTGAAGTTAGCAGGGGAGTGAAAGATAAAAATGGTAGATTACTAGTGGAGAAGGAAGAAGAAGTGAGCAGATGGAGAGAACACTTTAAGGAATTGTTGAACATAGAGGATGGAAGTAATGCGAGTACAAGTGGCTGGGGAATGGCTGGGAGAAGGAGGGAGGTGAGAAGACAGGAAGAAATCAGTAGGACAGAAGTTGTGGAAGCAATGAATAAAGTTAAATCGGGGAAAGCCCCAGGAATTGATGGAGTGTGTGGTGAAATGCTGAAGCATGGGGGAGAGATAGTAGTAGAATGGATGTGGAAGATGTGCAGATTGGCCTGGGAGGAAGGTAGAGTCCCGGAGGATTGGAAGTCAGGTATAATTATTCCCTTGTACAAAGGAAAAGGGGAAAAAGAAGTGTGTGGTAATCATAGGGGGATTTGTCTTCTTAGTATAATAGGAAAAGTGTATGGTAGGATACTTATTGACAGAGTTAGAGAAAGAACAGAGGAATTAGTTGGAGAAGAACAGGGAGGCTTTAGGAAGGGAAGAGGTTGTGTAGATCAGATATTCATTCTTAGATCTTTAGTGGAAAAGTTTCTAGAGAAGGGAAAGAAGTTGTATGCGGCCTTCATGGATTTGGAGAAAGCATATGACAGGGTGGATAGACAATGATTGTGGAAAGTATTAAGAATATATGGAGTCGATGGAAAGTTGTTGAATGCTGTGACGAGTATGTATGATGGTGCAAAGGCTGCAGTGCGTGTGGATGGTGAACTAAGTGAATTTTTCTCTTTGGAGGTTGAAACAGGGATGTGTCATGTCTCCATGGTTGTTCAATCTGTTCATGGATGGGGTAATAAAAGAAGTACAAGGTAGGGTAGTGGATGTTGGAGTGGCCCTGGTGAGAGAGGATAGTGTTTGGAAACTCCCTGTACTGTTGTTTGCAGATGATACTGTGTTGTTGAGTGAAGACGAAGGGGAGCTGCAAGGCTTGGTGGATGAGTTTGGGAGAGTGTGCAAGAAACGGAATCTAAAGGTGAATATAGGGAAGAGTAAAGTGATGGTCTTTGAGAAAGGTGAAGTCAGTGAATGTACAGCGAGGTTGGATGGCGAGGAATTGGAAAATGTGAGTACGTTTAAGTACTTGGGTAGTGTGATGAGTAAGGATGGAGGTTTGGAGGGTAAAGTGCTTGAAAGGGTACAGCAGGGAAGAATGGTTGCTGGTTCTTTGAAAGCAGTGATAAGAAACAGGGAAGTGAGCATGGAAGTGAAAAAGTTACTACATGACAGTATTGTGATACCAACTCTAACGTATGGAAGTGAAGCTTGGACATTGTTGGAAGGACACAAGTCAAGAGTGAGAGCAGTGGAAAAGAGTTATTTAAGAGGAGCCTGTGAAGTCACATGGAGAGACAGGCTGACGAATGAGGATATAAAGGAGCGTTGTGGTGTGGATGTGGATGTGATAGGAAGCGTTATGAAGAACACACTGAGGTGGTTTGGCCATGTGGAGAGGATGGAGGGTAAAAGACTGACGAAGAGAGTGTATATGAGTGAGGTGGAGGGGGGAAGAGGGAGGGGGAGGCCGAGGATGAGATGGAGGGATGGGGTGGAGAGGTATATGAGAGGGGGGTGTGAGTTGGGAGCAGGGCAGTGAAATGGCAGGGGACAGGACGACGTGGAGGCGATTTGTTTGTGGCCACCCCAAACGGGATTGAGGCGTCTGGCAATATATATATATATATATATATATATATATATATATATATATATGTGTGTGTGTGTGTGTGTGTGTGTGTGAATTCATAAAACATACTGTTCATATGCATATTATATATAAGCACGTGTGTGCAGTATATGCATACTTCGGCAAGTGTGTAAGCATATGCAGGTAAATAAACAATATATTCCTATTGTATTATATGTGAACACAATAACCAGTTATTAAAGGGAATATTATTATTATTATTATTATTATTATTATTATTATTATTGTTGTTGTTATTATTCTCTCTCTCTCTCTCTCTCTCTCTCTCTCTCTCCCCCTCCAGCAGATCGACCTTTTATGGCCATTGACCCATCCTATTATATTCCCCCTCTTCTACACACCAGCTATCTCCGTCGATCTATCCATTCATCCGTCTATACCAGCATCTTTATCTCTTCAGGAAGTCGACATCTGCTTGGGCCCCATTGGAGTAAGCGAGGAGAGGGCCAGAGTAATAAGTTTTAGTGAGCCTCTGTTCATGGATCAGCAGATGATAGGTTACCCAAGACCCACCCTTCAGCCCCACCTCGCTGGATTCGTCAGACCATTCACACCAACAGTTAAGTAGTGTGTGTGTGTGTGTGTGTGTGTGTGTATGGCAATCCCGAGCTCCTCATTTAACACTAAATTATCGGGTATATATACAAATTGGAGGACAGTTACTTATACTAGAACACATGCTAGATAACAGTGCACCTAGCTTGATATATGAGCAGACATTAATACGTGAAGTGTAGCTAGGAGTGTGTGATAAAAGCTGGTGTAAGTTAGGCAGACAACAGAGTCCCGCTCCGTGTTGACGTGAACTTTGTAGCTGATACACGGAGATACTTTAAGTGGACTTAATTTACATATTCACAATGGCCAAATCATTGAGTGACCCAAGGAAAATGCAGCGCAACCAGCTGACACGGCTGACAAAAGAAGATTTAATTGACAGTATCCTGACAGCACCTGAAGGAAGTGACGGACAATTGCTGGAGTTGACCAACAAACATCATGCCCTTGTCTACGAGGTGGCAGAGTTAAGGAGAGCTGTTACCGCACCGGATAGTAACATAAACAAGAGACTGGACGAACTACAAACCCAGGTAAATAAACAAGCTGAGGTTACTTCAAAACAACAACGTTACCTAGAAGTCATAGACCGAAAAGAAAGGGAGAAGAATTTGGTAATAACAGGAGTTCCGGATGAGAACGAGGCGTTGGATGGAGCAACAACAGAGGTAAACAAACTAAAGAAGATCTGGTCTAAGGTAGGAATCAGTGAAGAAGTTCAGTCACGTCGAAGGTTGGGAACCACAGGGGCAGACAACAGGCAGCGGGCCATCCTGCTAACAGTTGACAGTAAGGAAACAAGGGACAGGATTTTAGAGAATGCTAGACAGCTTAAGCAGGCTGGTAAGGAGTATGAAAAGATCTTCATAAAGAAGGACGTCCATCCCAGCATCCGGAAAGAGTGGAAGAGGCTGCACGACGCGGAGAAGGCTGAGAGGGAGCGACTCGAGAACGCTGGCTGTGTGATACGCCTGGACACGAGGGAGAGGAAGCTCTACACGGACTGAGTTGTGATCGACGCCTGAAATCAACAGTCTTTTTGAGCAGACCACGGCATCGAAATACGTTTAAGATTCTGTCATGGAATGTAATCGGTGTTAGAACAAAACTGGAGAAAAAACCTGTGCAAGACTTGCTTCAAAATTATGACATCATTAGTTTAAATGAGGTTAAGACGTCATTACCTGTTTCCTTTCCTGGTTATGTGTCATATAAAAGTGATATAAGAGGTTCATCTGAGCGGGGGGGAACAGTGGTATTAGTAAAGAATCATTTATCTGATGCAATCGTAAATATTGATACCTGTATGGAGGAACAAATATGGATTCAGTTTCGGTATCCACCAAAGTGTTTATTTGGATTTTGTTATGTACCCCCATCTGACTCACCGTACTATTCTCACGACTCATGTGCATCAATTCAGGAGAAGTTAAAGACAAGTGAAATGTGTCAGGAGTGCGTTATAATAGGAGACATGAACGCAAGATTTGGAAACTTTGCTCGAGAATTGCCTAGCCACGTTGAGTTACCAGATCATGATAAATATTCCTATCCAGTCTTACCCGATGATGTACGGTTACCCAATGATAATGCCTTCATACTATCGAGTATTTGCAAAGAATCAAAGTGGTGTTAATCAATAATCTAAAGACTCCTTTTAAGCACTTTATGAGCAAGAAAACTTTTAGGAAAGGTGATGAATGGACATCAGAATTGGACACCTGTGTTGTGAGCACCTCGGTGTTGAGCGGGGTGAGTGAATTCTCGGTGTTTCAAAATGATTCATTCCCTTCAGACCACGCACCCATTGCTGTAACCTTGTCAATACCAGGCGTAGACTTAGAGAGCTTGTGTAGCCGCGCTCACCACCTAGGGGATCACGCAGTTCTTTATGATGGTTCTGGTCAAAAGAAAGCCACAGTTGAACCTATTCATTTAGGTGATATTGATGAAACATTATTTCTGTCTAGGCTAGAGTTGAGCGATATTCCTGACGTATTTGATAATATCGATGATGCTTCCAGTAATGTGACATTTATTGTACCAGTGTGCGAGGTTCAGTAGACGTGAGCCACAGGTGGCACAGCTACAGGGTGGTAACGCTACCTTAGGGAGATGGGAAAGACTTGTTCAGGGTAAAGATGATTTGCAGTTATGGAAAGCTATAAACTGGAAAGGGGAATACGATCCTGTGTGTAAGTCAGATATTTGTCCATCCGACGATGAGTTCAAGGAATATTTTGAGAATACTTTTAATCCCCCTGACGGTTTGCGGCTCGCTGACTGTGACTTTACTACTGATGTGTCCATACCGATATTGGATGAATCAATTTCCTCTTTAGAAGTCCAACATCAGGCAAAATTGTTAAAATCAGATAAGGCTTCGGGACCTGATGGTTTATCTCCAGGCATTCTAAAGATCCTGCCTGGTCAGTGGTATGTTCTGCTAGCAACAATGTTTAACACTAGCTTTTATTCAGGTGCCTACCCTCTGGTTTGGTCGAGCCAAATTAGTACCAATCTTTAAGAGAGGTGATAGGAGAAATGTTAAGAATTATAGAGGCATAAATATAATTAACAGTATCGCTAAATTTTATGACATGGTCCTGTGTTCAAGACTGAAGCAGTGGTTCAAACCATACAAGGAGCAGGCCTGAGCCCAGGAGAGGAGAGGATGCCTGGAACATATAATTTCATTAAGACTGTTGTGTGATATGGCTAGGAGAAAGAAGTTAACTCTGTTCGTAACATTCATTGATTTCTCTCAAGCTTATGACAGGGTACCAAGACATACGTTATTTAGAGTGTTACGCCGTTTAGGATGGGGATCAGTGATGCTGTGTGCCTTGGTGGCCATGTATAGTGTAACAGAGAGCTGGATCGGTACCGCCTTAGTCTTAATAACTCTTGGTGTTAGACAGGGATCACCCACTTCATTTCTCTTATTTATTGTCTTGGTAGATGATCTTGTACGGTTAATCAAGGAGGGTTGTGAGGATGATGGCTTTTTACAGAGGTTGCATATCCTGGTCCTTATGGATGATACTGTGCTTCTATCCACCAATAGGCGAAATATGACATTAAAATTAACTTTACTTCAAGATTATTCTAACGAGTACGGAATGAAAATGAACCATTCTAAAATTAATTTTTTTGTGATTCATGGTAGTGATGCGGATTCGGAACCTTTGGTCGTGAAAGAGTTAGTGGTGGAACGCTGTGATATGTATGTGTATCTGGGGTCACCGTTTACCAGTGATGGTTCCACCTCATCAGCCATTAAAGCTCATGCTAATGCTAAGATGCCACATGTGCTTAAATTTGTGTCATTTATTAGTAAGAATAATGATGTTCCATTCTTGGTGAAGAGAAGAGTATTCGAGGCAGCTCTGATGTCATCACTTATATATGGATGTGAATCATGGATAGGGGGAGATCTTAAGCCAATGATTAAATTATATAACTGGTGTTTAAAGAAATTGCTAGGGGTAAGAAAATCTACATGTAATGATGTATGTTATGTTGAATCAGGATATCTGCCTTTACACGATTTAGTTACTCATAAACAACATAAATTCTTTCGTTCTAGGTGGCAAGACA